>NC_141003.1:7544630-7739630 GCF_052327205.1 Somniosus microcephalus
TGTTACACAATTTCTCTCTTCCCCTAGTAGGTATGGGAGTTTTTGGTCGTCATTCACATTTCTGAATTCCGGGCATATTTTTGTGAATTTTGGGTAGAAATTCTCACTTATGCCCTGATATTTTCTACAAGTTGTGAGGAAGTGCATCTCTGTCTCCACCACTCCCTGACTGCAGTGAGAGCATACCCTGTCCTCTCTTGGTAGCCGGGTCTGCCTGTGTCTACCTTTTCGATCGCCAGGCTATGTTCACTAAGTCTGTACATTGTCAAGGTTTTTCTCAGTTTGCTCTTCTCTCTCCCCCCCCTCCCTCCCTCTCTCTCTTTCCCCCCCCTCTCTCTCTCTCCCCCCTCCTTTTTTCTCTCTCTCTCTCCCTCTCTCTCTCTCTCTCTCTCTCTCTCTCTTCCCCCCCCCTCGCTCACCCCTTCCCTCCCTCGCCCCCTCCCTCTCTCTCTCGCCCCCTCCCTCTCTCTCTCTCTCCCTCTCTTGCTCCCCTCCCTCCTTCCTTCCCTCTCCCTCTCTCTCCCTCCCTCTCTCTCCCTCTCTCTCTCCCTCTCCCTCTCTCCCTCTCCCCCTCTCCCTCTCCCCCTCTCCCTCTCTCTCTCTCCCCCTCTCTCTCTCTCCCTCTCTCTCTCTCCCTCTCTCTCTCTCTCTCCCTCTCTCTCTCTCTCTCTCTCTCTCTCCCTCTCTCTCTCTCTCTCCCTCTCTCGCTCCCACCCTCCTTCCTTCTCTCGCTCCCACCCTCCTTCCTTCTCTCGCTCCCACCCTCCTTCCTTCTCTCGCTCCCACCCTCCTTCCTTCTCTCGCTCCCACCCTCCTTCCTTCTCTCGCTCCCACCCTCCTTCCTTCTCTCGCTCCCACCCTCCTTCCTTCTCTCGCTCCCACCCTCCTTCCTTCTCTCGCTCCCACCCTCCTTCCTTCTCTCGCTCCCACCCTCCTTCCTTCTCTCGCTCCCACCCTCCTTCCTTCTCTCGCTCCCACCCTCCTTCCTTCTCTCGCTCCCACCCTCCTTCCTTCTCTTGCTCCCACCCTCCTTCCTTCTCTCGCTCCCACCCTCCTTCCTTCTCTTGCTCGCTCTCTCCCTCCCTCCCTCTCTCTCGCTTCCTCTCTCTCACTCCCTCTCTCCCCCCCTCTCTCCCCCTCCTTCCCCCTCTGTCGCCCCTCCCCTCCCTCTCTCTCCCTCCCCTCCCTCTCTCTCTCGCTCCCCTCCCTCTCGAAATAATAACTCTAAAAGATCTAAGAGCGTTAAGAAAACAAGCCTGAAGGCTTTGTGTCTTAATGCGAGGAGCATTCGTAATAAGGTGGATGAATTAGTTGCGCAAATAGATGTAAACAAATATGATATGATTGGGATTACGGAAACATGGCTCCAGGGTGGCCAAGGCTGGGAACTCAACATCCAGGGGTATTCAGTATTCAGGAAAGATGGGCAAAAAGGAAAAGGAGGTGGGGTATCATTGCTGGTTAAAGAGGGGATTAACACAATTGTAAGGAAGGATATTAGCTCTGATGATGTGGAATCTGTATGGGTAGAACTGAGAAATACCAAGGGGCAGAAAACGTTAGTGGGAGTGGTATATAGACCTCCAAACAGTAATGCGGAGGTTGGGGATGGCATTAAAAGGGAAATTAGAGAAGCGTGCAATAAGGGCACAGCAGTTATCATGGGTGACTTTAATCTACATATAGATTGGGCTAACCAAATTAGTAACAATACGGTGGAGGAGGAATTCCTGGAGTGTATACGGGATGGTTTCCTGGACCAATATGTTGAGGAACCAACTAGAGATCAGGCCATCTTAGACTGGGTATTATGTAATGAGAAAGGATTAATTAGCAATCTTGTTGTGCGAGGCCCCTTGGGGAGGAGCGATCATAATATGATAGAATTCTTCATTAAGATGGAGAATGAAGTAGTTGACTCAGAGACTAGGGTCCTGAATTTAAATAAAGGAAACTACGATGGTATGAGGTGCGAGTTGGGTAGGATTGATTGGGGGATGTCACTCAAAGGGTTAACGGTGGATAGGCAATGGCAAACATTCAAAGATCACATGGATGAACTATAGAATTTATTCATCCCAGTTTGGCATAAAAATAAAACAAAAATGGTGACTCAACCGTGGCTAACAAGGGAAATTAGGGATAGCATAAGATCCAAGGAGAGAACATATAAATTGGCCAGAAAAAGCAGTAAACTTGAGGATTGGGAGCAGTTTAGGATTCAACAAAGGAGGACAAAGGGATTAATTAAGAGGGGGAAAATAAAGTATGAGAGTAAGCTTGCAGGGAACATAAAAACTGACTGTAAAAGCTTTTATAGATATGTGAAGAGAAAAAGATTGGTGAAGTCAAGCGTAGGTCCCTTGCAGTCAGAATCGGGGGAATTTATAATGGTGAACAAAGAAATGGGTGACCAATTAAATACATACTTTGGTTCTTTCTTCACAAAGGAGGACACAAATAACCTCCCAGAGATGTCGGGGAACATAGGGGGAGAAATTCAGTTGTTAGCGCCAGCCGCTAGCACCTTAAGAGGGCGATAAGTGGGGCGCGAAGCGGCTAGCGCCCGGGCGCGGCGCGAACTGCACCTCTCGCGAAATTGAGCGGACATTTAGCGGCGGCGCAAAACCGCAACGCCCGCTCAGCTGCACATGCAGATCCTGACGTCATTTCATGGTGCAATGCCCTTGGTGCGCCCCGAACCGGAACTTCAGTGGTGCCCCCCTTCTTTGCGCCTGGCGCTCCCAGCAACTGGTTGACTGGAACGGTTCCCAGTCGCTGTGGGGCTCGGGGGGCGCTATTTAAAGGGGGCTCTTCCTGCCTTCTTTGTGGTAGCCATTTTTGGACCACTCCTTCTGTGAGAGAGAGATTTGCAGAGAGACAAAGGGAGAGAGCTTTCTGCATTGAGTCGGCGCTCGCACAGGTACTTCTGGTTTCAGCCCAGAGCTTTGCAGTTGGATTGATTTTTCAGTGCCATAGCCTTGAGTGGTCACATATAATGGGGGCTGCAATGGGTGGAACCGTTGGGCTTCTCCATTGCATTGAGAGGGCTCAGAGACACCGAGAGAGAGTGCCAATCCTGGCCAGACGGAGGAGGGCCAACAGGCGTCGGCGCAGGAGGCCTTACCATCCCAGGGTATTCCGCCAGCAGTTCTCATCCCTCAACATGTCTGAGGAGCAGTGTATTCGGAGGCTTCGATTCAGCAGGGAGGTAGTCACTGAGCTCTGCCACTTGCTTCAGACAGATCTGCAGCCTCAGCTGAGGAGCAGGACGTCTCTGTCGGTGGCAGTGAAGGTGACAGTGGCTCTCAACTTCTATGCCACCGGCTCCTTCCAATCCACTACTGGGGACATTGCCAATGTCTCCCAGTTTGCGGTGCATTGCTGCATCCACCAAGTCACGAATGCCCTCTTCAAAAGGAGACGTCAGTACATTTCCTACCCCATGACCCTGGACAAGCAGCAGGAGCGCGCAAGGGGATTGGCAAGAATAGTGGGCTTCCCCATGGTCCAGGGCGCCATTGACTGTGCGCATGTGGCTTTGCGGGCGCCTCTAGAGAAAATGCCGAGGATTACCGCAACTGGAAGGGGTTCCATCCGTTGAACGTGCAGCTGGTGTGTGACCACAGACAGCTGATACTAGCTGTCAATGCCCGCTTTCCAGGCAGCAGCCACGACGCCTTCATCTTGCGCCAGACTTCTGTGGCAGACCTTTTCGAAGCCCCGGCTCACCCAGGAGGCTGGCTTCTCGGGGACAAGGGCTATCCTTTGTGCACCTGGCTGATGACCCCGCTCCATGCGCCCAGCACCCCTGCTGAAGAGCGATACAATGACAGCCATCAAGCGACCAGGAACATCATTGAGCACACAATCAGCGTGCTAAAGCAACAGTTCCGCTGCCTGGACCATTCCAGGGGAGCCCTTCAGTACTCGCCTGAGCGAGTCTCCCATTTCGTTGTAGTGTGCTGCATGCTGCACAACCTGGCTATCCTCAGGACTCAGCTACTGCCAGCAGACATTGGAGGACCACCAGAGGAGGAGGAGGAGGAGGAGGAGGAGGAGCACCAAGACGGGAGAGAGGCACAAAGTGCAAGGGCTGTCCGTCAGCGGCTTATTGCAAGTCAGTTCTAGGCCCCCTCTGAGGGAATGGCTTGTGCCATTGAAAGAACATGAATGGAACCGGTCCGCAAACCCTGAGCCGGTCAAGGCAACTAATAGTTCAAAGTGCAAACATGCACAATCTGAATAAAGACAATTATGTATTTAACAAACTCTGTGCCTTTCCCGCATGACAAACAAATACAGAGAAACCCCCCAAAAAACAGTCACACATAACTGGCTCTCGCAACCTGGAGACAATGAACAAAAGAGTTAACCAAAAATGACCATGATCCTCGGCCTTCACAAAAAAACACAGCATTTTGCCACACCTCCTACTTTTTGGCCTGCGAGGGTGATCTGCCTCGCTTGCGAGATTGGCCTCTTCCCACCCTGCAGCTCCTCCGCAATCGGACCCCAGTGGCTGCAGCAAGGCTGGGGGAAGGCTGCTGAGTGTCAGATAGTGAGTTGGCAGATGCCCTTGGGGGACGGCCTGGACCAGCTCTGGGCCTGGAGGGCCCGGCTGCTGACTGCTCCAACTCTGCTTGGGCGGCAGCAGTCTGTCCTACGGGTGGTGGCAGCTGCAGTGGAGGAGTGACAGTGTTGGCAGTGGGAATGCTGCCAACCTGACAGAGCACAGGCACTTCCTGGTCAGACGAGACACTGGCACTCGCACGGGGCAGCACTGAAGCATGCGCAGCAATCTGCTGAAGCACAGACTGCTGGCCTGCTGCAGCGCGGCGAGGGCCCCGGCGAATCTTGCCCGATCCAGCGAGGGTGGCAGCAGTTAGTGCTCGTGTGGCCCTGATCTGTGTCTGCATCAGACCAGCCAGTGACTGCATGACACGACTAAGCACTTGGCTGGAAGCCGCCTGTGCTGCACCGAAGTCCTGCAGACTCCTTGCCTGTGCTGCACCGAAGTCCTGCAAACTCCTTGCCTGTGCTGCCCCGAATTCCTGTACACTCCTTGCCAGTGACTCTATGGAGTCAGGCATCCTTGCCACTGCAGCCATGAGCTCAGTGTGCCTGTGCTCCGCCTGGGCGCCCATTTCAGCAAGGAGCTGCACCTCCTCTGCGCTCACTATAGCAGGACTGGAGGCCACACTCTCCCTCCGGGGCATAGGCCGCCGAGCTTCCCTACCCCCCCCCCCCACGTTGCTGCAGCCCGCTGGGCCCCGGAGCTTCACCCTCCTCAGACCCTTCCCCCCTGCTCCCCTCCAGGGAAGACATGTCCCCATCATGCCCATCATGGCCGCGGGCTGCCTCGGCTAAGGGCGGCACTGATGTTCTGGCTTCCTCTTCCTCCTCCTCGCCTTCCAAATCACTCTCAGTGGCAGCTTGAGGGCCCGCATCCTCACCTGGCGAATCAGCATCTGAAAGCAGGGAGGTACAAGAGTTGCTTTAGCGTGAGGACAGGGCAGCAGCGAGGGAGGCATGAGTGCTGCAATGCACTGCATTGGTTCGATAGTGGCAAAGGATGCTAGTGTGAGGCACAAGTGGAAAGAGAGAGGTCAAAAAGGTGATGACCTTACCATTGCTGTCCAGAACGGGGTCGGCATCTCCAGTGGCGACGGGGCCAATCAGCCGGCCTGCCATAATCCGTTCCACTCGCTGCTCCAGATCACTGAGGTCTTTAAGTTCAGGACGGCCTCCCCTGGTCCGTTGCTGCTGCCTCCTATGGTGGGCCAGCTTGCCTTGATCTTGGCTGCACTGCCTCCCATGGTGGAATAGCCCTTACAGTGTGAAGCCCTGATCTTGGCTGCACTGCCTCCCATGGTGGAATAGCCCTTACAGTGTGAAGCCCTGATCTTGGCTGCAGTGCCTCCCATGGTCGAATAGCCCTTACAGTGTGTAAAGTGGTGAATGTGCACGTGAGTTTCATGAGAGGCCCATAGGTGTTGGATGAGGGCTGGGCATTGGGGCTTTTAGGACCCTTTGGCCATAAAGTGAGGTGCACATGCAGGGATGAAGAGGATACTGGAAAGGGTACTCACCCTGACAATCCGAGTGAGGTCGTTGAACTTCTTCCTGCATTGCGTCGGGGTCCTAGGTACCATGCTGCTGGAGGTCACTCTGTGTGCCACCTCCCTCCAAGCTTTTCGATATTCGCTGGGCAGCGGCCTCCTGCCACTGTCCAGAAAGAGGATAGCTCGCCTGTGCTCCACTGCGCCAACCAGAACCTTCAGCGTCCCCTCACTGAACCACTGCGCTCGCTTCCTGGCCCTCTCCATGGTCCTAGGCGTTAGAATGTCGCAGCAGGTCTGTCCAGGCCGAGAATCAGGGCTCCAATGTGCAGGGCGTGGCTGCAAGCCAAATCGACCCTCCCCCTTTAAGAGGTCACTGACGCCAGCGTGTCTGCATGCAATCGCTAACTGGCCGCACCTGCGCTGTGCCCGCCCTTGGTGGTAGCGCCTCGCCTCTCCGGCTTAGCGCCTTAGGACAGTCGTGCAGCGCCTGATTTAGCACATCTAGAATCTCTTGCGGCGAAGCAAGTCAATTTCGCTGAAGGTGGCGATAATTTGCGCCGGGCACTAAATTTAGCGACCGCTCGACTATAACGCCCCAAACGTGGCGATACTGAATTTCTAGGCCATAGGGTCTAATGAAAGGGAGGAACTGATAGAAATCAGTATTTGTAGGGAAATGGTGTTAGAGAAATTGACGGGATTGAAGGCCGATAAATCCCCAGGGCCTGATAATCTACATCCTAGGGTAATTAAGGAAGTGGCCCTAGAAATAGTAGATGCATTGCTGGTCATCTTCCAAAATTCAATAGACTCTGGAACAGTATCCATGGATTGGCGGGTAGCTAATGTTAACCCACTGTTCAAAAAAGGTGGTAGAGAGAAAACGGGGAATAACAGACCGGTAAGCCTGACATCGGTAGTGGGGGAAAATGCTAGAGTCCATTCTAAAAGATGTAATAGCAGAGTGTTATATCCGTGTATCTTAATGTTGTGTCCTTCAATAATCAGACAACAGACTGCAGGGAACGATTCAACAGGTGTTTACTGAATGAGGGTTACTCTAGAACTAATTGTACAGATCATTACTGAGGGTTTATATACAGGTGTGGTCACTGCCGGTACTACAGTATA
Source organism: Somniosus microcephalus (assembly GCF_052327205.1). Classification (NCBI taxonomy): domain Eukaryota; kingdom Metazoa; phylum Chordata; class Chondrichthyes; order Squaliformes; family Somniosidae; genus Somniosus; species Somniosus microcephalus. The sequence goes on from NC_141003.1 coordinate 7,551,827, forward strand.
CAGGAGCTGTAAAAAGTAGTTCTCCCCCTTAAGGTGTATACATTACATACATTACAATTCCTCCCCTTTTAGATTAACAGTACCATAATACTCATTTAACAATTAACATTTTTAATATAAAATGTTATATGAAAATAGTCCATTCATATATTCAGTCTCTGGGGAGGCTTCCTGATTCTATCTGGATAACGCCTTTCCCGAGTGTCTCGCTCTTGGTGCGGAGGCGATTCTAGCACCCTGTCGTCAGTTGATTCATCAGCTTCCAATGCTATTGTTTCTGAGGTAGATGCGACCTGTACGTCGGGTTCCTCACCAGGTACGTATGGCCGAGACATGGGGTTGACTCGTTCCTGTGACTCTAGGATCTGGTCAGCATGGCGTCTCACAATGTTCTCCCCAACATCCACTGTGTACATTAGTGGCCCCTGCCGTGTGCATATCGTTCCTGGTTGCCATTTCTCTGTTCGGTAGTCGCGGGCCAAGACTGGTTGCCCTACATTGAAGCTCCTTGTCGGCTTCTCATTGATGTGCTGGAATTGCTTACTCTCAACATCTCTTCGTATATTTGGTCTGAGCAAATCCAGATGAGATCTCAACCTTCGGTTAAAGAACATCATGGCCGGGGCCTGGTTGGTGACTGCATTTGTCGCATTTCTGTAGGCTAACAGGAAATTGTCCACCTTATGCTGTAGTGGAATGTCATCATCGCACATGGCCTTTACTGCTTTTTTAAAGGTTTGTACGAACCTCTCAGCCAATCCATTTGTGGCTGGATGATATGGGGCGGATGTGTAATGCCTTACCCCATTCCTTTTCATAAATCTTCGAAACTCTTCGGACACAAACTGTGGTCCGTTATCAGAGCAAATCTGCTCTGGCAAGCCGTTCCTGGCAAAAATGGTCCGTAGGACTGCAATAGTTTTCTCCGTGGTGGTGGAGGACATTTTGATCACCTCAGGCCATTTCGAGTGCGCATCCACAGCTATTAAAATCATTGAGTCCATGAATGGACCAGCAAAATCAATATGCGCCCGTTGCCATGGAGATGAGGGCCACTTCCATGGGTGTAGAGGGGCATGTGATAGTGCATTTTGGACCTTCTGGCATCCTGAGCAGTTCTTTGTCAGGTCCTCGATTTGCTGATCTATCCCCGGCCACCACACATAAGCCCTAGCAAGGCTTTTCATTTTTACCCCTCCCAGATGACCTTCGTGAAGCTCATTGAGCACTCTCTCCCTTAACTTGGGTGGAATTACCACTAGGGATCCACACATCAAGGTCCCCTGGCATACTGACAGCTGTTCTCTTCTGGATGAGAATGCTGGCAACAGTGAGTCGCCATGTGCTGGGCATCCCTTCACCATCAAATCATATACCCGAGACAGTGTCGGGTCATTTCAGGTCTCCTTCTCTATACCAGCGTTAGTTACTGGCAAGCATTCAATTATAGTCGAATGAAATATTTCGACAGGATCCACTGCTGGTGCTTCCTCCGCAGTAGGCAGTGGCAGGCGTGATAGCCCATCAGCGTTTCCATGCTGTTTCGTGCCCTTATACTCGATTTCATATTGGTGCGCCCCTAGAAAAAGGGACCATCTTTGTAGCCGCTGCGCAGTCATCACCGGAACGCCCTTCTTTGGATTAAAGATGGAGACAAGTGGTTGGTGGTCAGTCAGCAAGGTGAACTTCTGCCCATGCAGATAGTGATTGAACTTTTTCACTCCCCACACTAGGCTGAGGGCCTCCCTGTCAACCTGGGCGTAGTTACGCTCGGCTGAGGTTAGTGACCGAGACGCAAAGGCTACTGGCCTCTCCGAGCCGTCCGGGAATTTGTGCAACAGCACCGCTCCAATGCCATACGGTGGTGCATCACACGCCAACCGAATTGGTAGTGCTGGGTTGAAATGAGCCAACACCTCTTTTGATGTGATCAATGCTTTGCTCCTCTGGAAAGCTCGTTTACATTCGTCACTCCACTTCCATGGTACCCCCGTTTGCAGTAGGGTGTTCAGTGGGTGTAGTACGGTAGACAAATTCGGCAAGAACTTATGGTAGTAGTTCACCAGCCCGAGGAACGACCTCAGTTGTGACACATTTTCCGGTGCTGGAGCCTTGACTACTGCCTCAATTTTTTCAGGGGACTTATGTAACCCCTCTTTATCAATAACGTGGCCACAATACGAGATCTGCTTCTGGAAAAACTCGCAGTTGTGGCAATTAGCTCGGAGCCCATATTCCTTCAATCTAGTGAGCACCTGCTCCAGGTTGGCGAGGTGATCACTGTCATTTTCGCCCGTGACCAGGATGTCGTCCAAATAACACTGGGTCCCTGGAATCCCTTGCAGGACTTGTTCCATTGCCCTTTGCCAAATAGCTGGAGCTGATGCTACCCCGAACACCAGCCGGTTGTATTGGTAGAGACCTTTTATGAGTGTTGATCGTGAGGTACTGTTTCGAGGCTTCTTCTACCTCCATTTGCAGGTACGCCTGGGCCAGATCAATCTTAGTGAAGCGTTTCCCTCCAGATAGCGAGACGAAAATATCTTCAATCCGCGGAAGCGGATATTGTACAGTGTGAAGGATTGGGTTCACTGTCACCTTAAAGTCCCCACAGATGCGAACCTTCTTTGGTTCCCCAGGCGTATTACTCAACGACCTCTTCATTACAGGAACGATGGGTGTAGCCCACTCGCTCCAGTCCACTTTGGACAGTACTCCTGAACGTTCCAAACCTTCCAGCTCTGCCTCGATGGCTGGGCGGATTGCATAAGGTACCGGTCTGGCCTTAAAAAACTTTGGGCTTGCATTTTCCTCTATTTTGATCATCGCTGTTATGCCTTTTAGTGTTCCGAGTCCCTGCTGGAACACTTATTGTGCGTCAGTTAGCATTTTTGACAGTCGTCCAGGTGTGACGTCGTCATCCTTTTTCGCATCTACAGTCAGTGCTTGTATGGAATGCCAATCTAGCTGTATCTTCCGGATCCATTCACATCCTAATAGTGGTGGTCCTCCATCTGGCAATACATATAGGTCCATTTTTGGTGTTTCCTTGCCGTTATATATAATGTTCACCCTTATTTTTCCTTTGGGGTAGACTTTTTGCCCCATGTACGTCTTCAAGACAATCTTTGTATCTCTCAAGTGTATATGTGAGAATAGCCGCTTGTAGTCCCTTCGGTTTATGACTGTTAGGGCTGATCCTGTGTCCAATTCCATTTTCACTTGGACTCCTGCTATCTTGAGCATGACCCAGATAGTTTGGTGATCCTCCATTTTGATCACATTATGTAGTTTCAGACAACCCAGCTCTTTGCTTCCGGAGTCTGTATCACTTTTCTGTTCGTCTGAACTACTCTCCGTCACCTTATCTACCTTCTTGTACTTCTCCTGTGGAGATTTCTTGCTGCTGGTTTTCTTTCCCGACCTGCAGACCCTTGCTATGTGTCCTACTTTTCCACACTGTCTGCACACTTTGTCCTTGAACCAGCAATCATTATGGTCGTGTGTTGTTCTGCCGCAGCGATAGCACTTCACTGTTCCGTATGACATTTCATTTGTGCCATATTCTTGCGGTCTCCTTTGTATCTCTGCAGCGCCCCGTGCTGCTGCTTCGTGTGATACTGCAATGCTGAAAACCTTGTCCAGCGTAAGATCCTTTTCTGATGGAAGCCGTTTCTGGGTTCCTTCACTTTGAAGCCCACACACAAGCTTGTCCCTTAAAGTATCTGCAAGTCCCGTTCCAAACTGGCAGTGTTTTGATAGCTTGCACAGTTCCGTTAAATACTCAGCATTACTTTCATCATTATGCTGGTTCCTTTTGTGAAACTTAAATCTTTCTGCTATCAGCAGCGGTGTGGGGTTTAAGTGGTCCTGTAGGATTGACACTATGTTTTCAAAATCCTTTTCTACTGGCTTCTCTGGGGTTACTAGGTTTCGTAGTAAGCCATACGTTTTTGCACCCATTGAATTCAACAATACCAGCGCTTTCTTGTCATCTGGCACTTCATTCGCCTTGCAGTATACTTCTATGCGTTCGACATATGTCGTCCAATCTTCGACTTCATTGTCGAACGCTGTGATACTGCCACTCTTCGGCATTTTTGGGTGTGGTTAGACTGGCTTAAAATGGCGTCTCCCGCGCTTTCCTTTCTTCCCCGCTGCGGCTTAAAATGGCGTCTCCCGTGCTTTCCTTTCTTCCCCGCTGCGGCTTAAAATGGCGTCTCCCGCACTGCTGCCAACGCCGCTCTCGGCGGTCCTCGTGGCAAATGGCGACGCCCTGTGGGTTTCGTGCGCTGCTCCTGCGCTGCTGCCAATGCCGCTCTCTGCGGTCCTCGTGGCAATGGCAGCGCCTCGCGTTTTCCTGCGCGCCTCTCTCCCCCGTTGACGCTGCTCGGCCCTTGACCACCGGCTGCGCTCTGCTCTCTCTCGTCTCTCTCCCCGTTGACGCCGCTTGGTCCTGAACACCGGCTGCGCCCTGTGCGCTCTGCCCTCTCTCTCTCCCCCGTCGACGCTGCTCGTCCTTTTTCTGTGCCACTCGGTCGGGCTCTAGCCGCCGCTGTCCGGGAAGTGTCTGCGCAGTACCTGTTGCCAGCCCATTTCGTTGGACCACCGTGACTGGAAAGCCAAGCCTGGCTCTCGACAGCCTCCCCTGCGATGCTCAAATCTCCGCTGGGTGACTGGGCGGTTGCCCAGTGGTCGACGCCCGTGCTTCTGGACTCGACCGCCTTCCACTGTTCTCCAGGAGCGAATCCCTGGGAGGTGATGCAGAGTTGCAGGTAGGTTCGAATCTGCGTCGTCGCCAATGTTATATCCGTGTATCTTAATGTTGTGTCCTTCAATAATCAGACAACAGATTGCAGGGAACCATTCAACTGGTGTTTACTGAATGAGGGTTACTCTAGAACTAACTGTACAGATCACTACTCAGGGTTTATATACAGGTGTGGTCACTGCCGGTACTACAGTACACAGGAGCTGTAAAAAGTGGTTCTCTCCCTTAAGGTATATATATACATTACATACATTACACAGAGCACTTGTAAAACAGTGACCGGATCGGACAAAGCCAACATGGATTTACAAAAGGTAAATTGTGCTTGACTAATCTACTGGAATTTTTTGAGGATGTAACTGGTAAAATAGATAACGGAGAACCAGTGGATGTGGTGTATTTGAACTTTCAAAAGAGTTTCGATAAGGTCCCGCATAAGAGATTAGTGTGCAAAGTTAAGGCACATGGGATTGGGGGCAGGTATTGACTTGGATAGAGAACTGGTTGGCAGATAGAAAGCAAAGAGTTGGAATAAACGACTCTCTTTTTCCGAGTGGCAGGCAGAAACTAGTGGGGTACCGCAGGAATCGGCCGTTGGACCCCAGCTATTCACAATATATATTAATGATCTGGACGAGGGAACTAGATGTAATATCTCCAAGTTTGCAGACGACACAAAACTGGGTGGGCGTGTGTGCTGTGAGGAGGATACCGAGAAACTGCAGTATGATTTGGATAGGTTGGGTGATTGGGCAGAAGCATGGTAGATGCAATATAACGTGGATAAATGCGAGGTAATCCACTTTGGTGTCAAAAACAAGAAGGCAGGTTATTATCTGAATGGCAATAGATTGGGAGAAGGGGAAGTGCAACGAGACCTGGGCGTCCTTGTGCACCAGTCGCTGAAGGTAAGCATGCAGGTGCAGCAGGCGGTTAAGAAGGCAAATGGTATTTTGGCCTTCGTAGCGAGAGGGTTTGAGTACAGGAACAAGGATGTCTTGCTACAGTTGTACAGGGCCTTGGTGAGACCACATCTTGAGTATTGTGTGCAGTTTTGGTCGCCTTTTCTGAGGAAGGATGTTCTTGCCATGGAGGGAGTGCAGCGAAGATTCACCAGACTGATACCTGGGATGGCAGGAATGACGTATGAGGAGAGATTGGGTCGATTGGGCTTGTACTCGCTGGAGTTTAGAAGAATGAGAGGGGATCTCATTGAAACTTATAAAATTCTAACAGAAATAGACAGACTAGATGCAGGAAGGATGTTCCCGATGGTCGGGGAGTCCAGAACCAGGGGTCACAGTCTAAGGATAAGGGGTAAGCCATTTAGGACAGAGATGAGGAGGAATTTCTTCACCCAGAGAATGGTGAACCTGTGGAATTCTCTACCACAGAAGGCAGTAGAGGCCAATTCATTAAATATATTCAAGAAGGAGTTGGACATATTTCTTAAGGCTAAAGGGATCAAGAGATATGGGGAGAAGGCAGGGACAGGGTACTGAATTTGGATGATCAGCCATGATCGCATTGAATGGCGGAGCAGGCTCGAGGGGCCGAATGGCCTACTCCTGCTCCTATCTTCTATGTTTCTATGGAACTCGCTACCACAGGGAGTGGTTGAGGTGAATAGTATAGATGCATTTAAGGGGAGGCTAGATAAGCATATGCGGGAGAAGGGAATAGAGGGTTATACTGATAGATTTAGATGAGGAAAAACGGGAGGAGGCTCAAGTGGAGCATAAACACCGGTATGGACTGTTTGGGCAGAATGTCCTGTTTCTGTGCCGTATATCCTGTGTAATCTGTCCTCTGTATCTCTCTCTCTCTCTCTCTATGTATCTCTGTATCTCTCTCTATCTCTCTCTCTATCTCTGTATCTCTCGCTCTCTCTCTATCTCTGTGTCTCTCTCTCTCTATGTATCTCTGTATCTCTCTCTATCTCTCTCTCTATCTCTGTATCTCTCTCTCTCTCTATCTCTGTATCTCTCTCTCTCTATGTATCTCTGTATCTCTCTCTCTCTCTCTCTCTCTCTCTCTCTATGTATCTCTGTATCTTTCTCTCTCTATCTCTGTATCTCTCTCTCAGTTCAGTTCAAATGCTTTATTGGCATGAAAGTTTACAGAGAACCATATTGCCAAAGCTTACATAGCAAAAAGGTACAGTTTTCCAACATTCTGTAGGTGTCAATCGATTTGACATTTGTTGGGTACATACAATATTACTTTTAAACAATATTAATTTTAAACAGTCTTTCTACTTCATTTGGTACGTTCAATATTAATTTTAAACAGTCTTACTTTTAAACAGTCCTCAGGTTGTGACATGTTGTTACATATTTAGCCCCAAGGTATGGTCTGTCTCCTTCTCCTAGGACTAATCTCAATTTTGACAGATCATCCAATTCCTTGAAATCTGGGGTTGTTTGGCTTAGCTTGTTGAATAATATGTTTCTTGATGTGTTGAATTTTTCGCATTTTAGGAGGAAATGCATTTCTGTTTCAACCTCGCCAGCCAGACATTGATCGCATATTCTATTCTCTCTAGGCTGCCAGGATTTCTTGTATCTGCCTTTTTCAATTTCCAGTTGGTGGTCGCTTAGTCTGTACCTGGTGAGGGTCTGTCTCTGTTTTGTGTCTCTGATGGTCGTGAGGTAGTCTGCCAGTTTATATTCTCTTTTTAGGGCCCGGTAACATTCTAATCTGCTTTGGCTTTCGGTTATTTTGTTCCAATGTTCCAGGTAGGTTTCTTTGCATTTTTTAATGATTTGGTTCACTCGGATTGGTGTTTGGACGGCTGTGTTGGTCTGGGGCTGGTCTCTCTCTATCTCTGTATCTCTGTATCTCTCGCTCTCTCTCTATCTCTGTATCTCTCTCTCTCTATGTATCTCTGTATCTCTCTCTCTCTCTCTATGTATCTCTGTATCTCTCTCTCTCTCTCTATGTATCTCTCTCTCTCTCTCTCTATCTCTGTATCTCTCTCTCTCTCTCTCTCTGTATCTCTCTCTCTATCTCTGTATCTCTCTCTCTCTATGTATCTCTGTATCTCTCTCTCTCTCTCTATCTCTGTATCTCTCTCTCTCTCTCTATGTATCTCTCTCTCTCTCTCTCTCTATCTCTGTATCTCTCTCTCTCTCTCTATGTACCTCTCTCTCTCTCTCTCTATCTCTGTATCTCCTCTCTCTATGTATCTCTATCTCTCTCTCTCTATGTATCTCTCCTCTCTCTCTCTATGTATCTCTCTCTCTCTCTCTATCTCTCTCTGTCTCTCTCTCTCTCTCTCTATCTATCTATGTATCTCTGTTTCTCTCTCTCAATTCAATTTCAATTTCAATTCAAATTGCTTTATTGGCATGACAAGATACATCTTATGTTGCCAAAGCACAGAAAAACATGTATGATTGAACACCTAAATGCAGATCTAGACATACAGTGTATAGACAAATATACCCATGTATACATAAAGATACACATGTAATATACATATAATCTTTTCTTAGATTTAATGGTCACTGGTTGCCCCTCTGCTTATGGCAAGCTGTAACATAGTGTGCCGCTAAAGTTACGCAATTTCTCTGTTTCCCTAATAGATATGGGAGTTTTTGGTGGTCATTCAAATTTTTGAATTCAGGGCATATTTTTATGAATTTTGGGTAGAAATTCCCCCTTATGTCCTGATAGTTTCCACAAGTTGTGAGGAAGTGCATCTCTGTCTCCACCATTCTCTGACTGCAGTGAGAGCATATCCTGTCCTCTCTGGGCAGCCAGGTCTGCCTGTGTCTGCCATTTTCGATGGCCAGGCTATGCTCACTAAGTCTATACATTGTGAAGGTTTTTCTCAGTTTGCTATCTTTTACCATGGTCAGGTATTCAGCCATGGTGTATGGTCTGTTTAGGGCCAAATAGCAATCGAGTTTGTTTTGGGTTTTTGTCGTTTCTGTCCAATAGGTCAAATATTTTTCTTTTTGTTTAGTAACAATTGTGTTGGGTCGAATTCTCTGTGCCAGGATGTCACTGCCCTGGGGCTGATTATTATTATTAGTGTTAGTAGTTACTTCATTGAGTCCCAGGACCAGTTGACTGAGGGGACTCTTCTCTATGATCATCTCTTGGCATTTGAGGGCTTTGTAATGATAGCAGTGGGGGTTGCTCATTTTTAGGTGTTTCCAAAATTTGATGGCTCTTTTTTGGATATTAATTAGTAGAGGATATTGGCCTAGTTCTGCCCTGCATGCATTGTTTGCGGTTTTCCTCTGAGTCCGGAGGATACTTTTACAGAATTCTGCATATAGGATCTCAATTGGATGTTTGTCCCATTTTGCAAATTCTTGTTGTGTTAGCGGACCCCACACCTCACTGCCATAAAGTGCAATTGGTTCAATTACTGATTTAAAAATTTGTGAGCCAAATGCCAATTGGAATTTCTATTTGGATTGACTCTTTAATGGCATAGAAAGCCCTTTTTGCTTTCTCTTTTTCAGTTCATTCACAGCCAAATGAAAATTTCCCGTAGAACTGATTTTTAAGCCTAAGTATGTGTAATTTGTAGTTTGTTCAATTTTAGTTGCTCCTAATGTGAAGTTTATTCTGGGTCCCTGATGTCTGGATCTTTGCTGGAACACAAGAACTTTGGTTTTTTGGGGGTTTATTGTCAGGGCCCAGGTCTGACAGAACAACTCTAGCAGATCCAGGTTCTGCTGTAGACCCTCCTCAGTCGGTGAGAGCAGAACCAGGTCATCTGCATAGAGGAGGAATTTAACCTTGGAGTAATATAGGGCAAGGCCAGGTGCTGTAGATTGTTCAAGTAGTTTTGCCAATTCATTTATATAAATATTAAAGAGTGTCGGTGAGATAGACGAGCCCGGCGCCACGCCACGCCCCTGTGAGAAATATTTTGTTTGTTTGTCTCCAATTTTAACTGCACATTTATTGTTTGTATACATTGATTTGATTACATCATATGTTTTTCCTCCTACACCACTTTCAATAAGTTTTAAGAATAGACCGTCATGCCTCTGTATCTCTGTATCTCTGTATCTCTCTCTCTATGTATCTCTGTATCTCTCTCTCTCTCTATCTATCTCTGTATCTCTCTCTCTCTATGTATCTCTGTCTCTCTCTCTCTCTCTGTCTCTCTCTCTCTCTCTCTGTCTCTCACTCTCTCACTCTCTCTGTCTCTCTGTCTCTCTGTATCTCTCTCTCTATCTATCTCTCTCTCTCTCTGTATCTCTCTCTCTCTATATCTCTCTCTCTCTGTATCTCTCTCTCTCTCTCTCTCTCTCTGTCTCTCTGTCTCTCTCTCTCTCTCTATGTATCTCTGTATCTCTCTCTCTCTCTATGTCTCTCTCTCTATGTATCTCTGTATCTCTCTCTCTCTCTCTCTCTCTGTATCTCTCTCTCTCTCTCTCTATGTATCTCTGTATCTCTCTCTCTCTCTCTCAATTCAATTCAATTCAATTCAATTCAAATTGCTTTATTGGCATGATGACAAGGTACATCTTATGTTGCCAAAGCACAGAAAAACATGTATGATTGAACACATAAATGCAGATCTAGACATACAGTGTATAGACAAATATACCCATGTATACATAAAGATACACACATATAATATACATATAATCTTTTCTTAGATTTAATGCTCACTGGTTGTCCCTCTGCTTATGGCAAGCTGTAACATAATTTGTCGCTAAAGTTACGCATTTTCTCTGTTCCCCTAATAGATATGGGAGTTTTTGGTGGTCATTCAAATTTTTGAATTCAGGGCATATTTTTATGAATTTTGGGTAGAAATTCCCCCTTATGTCCTGATAGTTTCCACAAGTTGTGAGGAAGTGCTTCTCTGTCTCCACCACTCCCTGACTGCAATGAGAGCATATCCTGTCCTCTCTGGGCAGCCAGGTCTGCCTGTGTCTGCCTTTTTTGATGGCCAGGCTATGCTCACTAAGTCTGTACATTGTCAATGGTTTTTCTCAGTTTGCTATCTTTCACCATGGTCAGGTATTCAGCCATGGTGTATTGTCTGTTTAGGGCCAAATAGCAATCGAGTTTGTTTTGGGTTTTTGTCGTTTCTGTCCAATAGGTCAAATATTTTCTTTTTGTTTAGTAGTAATTGTGTTGGGTCGAATTCTCTGTGCTAGGATGTCACTGTCTTGGGGCTTATTATTATTAGTAGTGTTAGTAGTTACTTCATTGAGTCCCAGGACCAGTTGACTGAGGGGACTCTTCTCTATGGTCATCTCTTGGCATTTCAGGGCTTTGTAATGATAGCAGTGGGGGTTGCTCATTTTTAGGTGTTTCCAAAATTTGATGGCTCTTTTTTGGATATTAATTAGTAGAGGATATTGGCCTAGTTCTGCCCTGCATGCATTGTTTGCGGTTTTCCTCTGAGTCCGGAGGATACTTTTACAGAATTCTGCATGTAGGATCTCAATTGGATGTTTGTCCCATTTTGCAAATTCTTGTTGTGTTAGCGGACCCCACACCTCACTGCCATAAAGTGCAATTGGTTCAATTACTGATTTAAAAATTTTGAGCCAAATGCCAATTGGAATTTCTATTTGGATTGACTTTTTAATGGCATAGAAAGCCCTTTTTGCTTTCTCTTTTTCAGTTCATTCACAGCCAAATGAAAATTTCCCGTAGAACTGATTTTTAAGCCTAAGTATGTGTAATTTGTAGTTTGTTCAATTTTAGTTGCTCCTAATGTGAAGTTTATTCTGGGTCCCTGATGTCTGGATCTTTGCTGGAACACAAGAACTTTGGTTTTTTGGGGGTTTATTGTCCGGGCCCAGGTCTGACAGAACGACTCTAGCAGATCCAGGTTCTGCTGTAGACCCTCCTCAGTCGGTGAGAGCAGAACCAGGTCATCTGCATAGAGGAGGAATTTAACCTTGGAGTAATATAGGGCAAGGCCAGGTGCTGTAGATTGTTCAAGTAGTTTTGCCAATTCATTTATATAAATATTAAAGAGTGTCGGTGAGATAGACGAGCCCGGCGCCACGTCACGCCCCTGTGAGAAATATTTTGTTTGTTTGTCTCCAATTTTAACTGCACATTTATTGTTTGTATACATTGATTTGATTACATCATATGTTTTTCCTCCTACACCACTTTCAATAAGTTTTAAGAATAGACCGTCATGCCTCTGTATCTCTGTATCTCTGTATCTCTCTCTCTATGTATCTCTCTATCTCTCTCTCTCTCTATCTATCTCTGTATCTCTCTCTCTCTATGTATCTCTGTCTCTCTCTCTCTCTCTGTCTCTCTCTCTCTCTCTCTGTCTCTCACTCTCTCACTCTCTCTGTCTCTCTGTCTCTCTGTATCTCTCTCTCTCTGTATCTCTCTCTCTCTCTCTCTCTGTCTCTCTGTCTCTCTCTCTCTCTCTCTCTCTCTCTCTGTATCTCTCTCTCTCTCTCTCTCTCTCTATGTATCTCTGTATCTCTCTCTCTCTCTCTCTCTCTCTCTCTATGTCTCTCTCTCTATGTATCTCTGTATCTCTCTCTCTCTGTATCTCTCTCTCTCTCTCTCTCTCTATGTATCTCTGTATCTCTCTCTCTCTCTCTCAATTCAATTCAATTCAATTCAATTCAATTCAATTCAATTCAATTCAAATTGCTTTATTGGCATGATGACAAGATACATCTTATGTTGCCAAAGCACAGAAAAACATGTATGATTGAACACATAAATGCAGATCTAGACATACAGTGTATAGACAAATATACCCATGTATACATAAAGATACACACATATAATATACATATAATCTTTTCTTAGATTTAATGCTCACTGGTTGTCCCTCTGCTTATGGCAAGCTGTAACATAATTTGTCGCTAAAGTTACGCATTTTCTCTGTTCCCCTAATAGATATGGGAGTTTTTGGTGGTCATTCAAATTTTTGAATTCAGGGCATATTTTTATGAATTTTGGGTAGAAATTCCCCCTTATGTCCTGATAGTTTCCACAAGTTGTGAGGAAGTGCTTCTCTGTCTCCACCACTCCCTGACTGCAATGAGAGCATATCCTGTCCTCTCTGGGCAGCCAGGTCTGCCTGTGTCTGCCTTTTTTGATGGCCAGGCTATGCTCACTAAGTCTGTACATTGTCAATGGTTTTTCTCAGTTTGCTATCTTTTACCATGGTCAGGTATTCAGCCATGGTGTATTGTCTGTTTAGGGCCAAATAGCAATCGAGTTTGTTTTGGGTTTTTGTCGTTTCTGTCCAATAGGTCAAATATTTTCTTTTTGTTTTGTAGTAATTGTGTTGGGTCGAATTCTCTGTGCTAGGATGTCACTGTCTTGGGGTTTATTATTATTAGTAGTGTTAGTAGTTACTTCATTGAGTCCCAGGACCAGTTGACTGAGGGGGCTCTTCTCTATGGTCATCTCTTGGCATTTCAGGGCTTTGTAATGATAGCAGTGGGGGTTGCTCATTTTTAGGTGTTTCCAAAATTTGATGGCTCTTTTTTGGATATTAATTAGTAGAGGATATTGGCCTAGTTCTGCCCTGCATGCATTGTTTGCGGTTTTCCTCTGAGTCCGGAGGATACTTTTACAGAATTCTGCATGTAGGATCTCAATTGGATGTTTGTCCCATTTTGCAAATTCTTGTTGTGTTAGCGGACCCCACACCTCACTGCCATAAAGTGCAATTGGTTCAATTACTGATTTAAAAATTTTGAGCCAAATGCCAATTGGAATTTCTATTTGGATTGACTTTTTAATGGCATAGAAAGCCCTTTTTGCTTTCTCTTTTTCAGTTCATTCACAGCCAAATGAAAATTTGCCGTAGAACTGATTTTTAAGCCTAAGTATGTGTAATTTGTAGTTTGTTCAATTTTAGTTGCTCCTAATGTGAAGTTTATTCTGGGTCCCTGATGTCTGGATCTTTGTTGGAACACAAGAACTTTGGTTTTTTGGGGGGTTTATTGTCAGGGTCCAGGTCTGACAGAACGACTCTAGCAGATCCAGGTTCTGCTGTAGACCTCCTCAGTTGGTGAGAGCAGAACCAGGTCATCTGCATAGAGGAGGAATTTAACCTTGGAGTCATATAGGGCGAGGCCAGGTGCTGTGGATTGTTCAAGTAGTTTTGCCAATTCATTTATATAAATATTAAAGAGTCTTGGTAAGATAGACGAGCCCTGCGCCATGCCCCTGTGAGAAATATTTTGTTTGTTTGTCTCCAATTTTAACTGCACATTTATTGTTTGTATACATTGATTTAATTACACCATATGTTTTCCCCCTACACCACTTTCAATAAGTTTTAAGAATAGACCGTCTTGCCTCTGTATCTCTGTATCTCTCTCTCTATGTATCTCTGTATCTCTCTCTCTCTCTCTGTGTATCTCTGTATCTCTCTCTCTATGTATCTCTCTCTCTCTCTTTATGTATCTCTGTCTCTCTCTCTCTCTCTATCTCTGTATCTCTCTCTCTATGTATCTCTCTCTCTGTATCTCTCTATCTCTGTATCTCTCTCTCTCTCTCTATCTCTGTATTTCTCTCTCTCTATGTATCTCTCTCTCTCTCTCTCTCTCTCTCTCTCTATCTCTGTATCTCTCTCTCTCTCTATGTATCTCTGTATCTCTCTCTCTCTATGTATCTCGCTCTCTCTCTCTATCTCTCTCTCTCTCTCTCTCTCTCTCTATCTCTGTATCTCTCTCTCTCTCTCTCTATGTATCTCTCTCTCAATTCAATTCAATTCAATTCAAATTGCTTTATTGGCATGATGACAAGATACATCTTATGTTGCCAAAGCACAGAAAAACATGTATGATTGAACACATAAATGCAGATCTAGACATACAGTGTATAGACAAATATACCCATGTATACATAAAGATACACACATATAATATACATATAATCTTTTCTTAGATTTAATGCTCACTGGTTGTCCCTCTGCTTATGGCAAGCTGTAACATAATTTGTTGCTAAAGTTACGCATTTTCTTTGTTCCCCTAATAGATATGGGAGTTTTTGGTGCTCATTCAAATTTTTGAATTCAGGGCATATTTTTATGAATTTTGGGTAGAAATTCCCCCTTATGTCCTGATAGTTTCCACAAGTTGTGAGGAAGTGCATCTCTGTCTCCACCACTCCTTGACTGCAGTGAGAGCATATCCTGTCCTCTCTGGGCAGCCAGGTCTGCCTTTGTCTGCCTTTTTCGATGGCCAGGCTATGCTCACTAAGTCTGTACATTGTGAAGGTTTTTCTCAGTTTGCTATCTTTTACCATGGTCAGGTATTCAGCCATGGTGTATTGTCTGTTTAGGGCCAAATAGCAATCGAGTTTGTTTTGGGCTTTTGTCGTTTCTGTCCAATAGGTCAAATATTTTTCTTTTTGTTTAGTAATAATTGTGTTGGGTCGAATTCTCTGTGCTAGGATGTCACTGTCCTGGGGCTGATTATTATTATTAGTGTTAGTAGTTACTTCATTGCGTCCCAGGACCAGTTGACTGAGGGGATTCTTCTCTATGATCATCTCTTGGCATTTCAGGGCTTTGTAATGATAGCAGCGGTGGTTGCTCATTTTTAGGTGTTTCCAAAATTTGATGGCTCTTTTTTGGATATTAATTAGTAGTGGATATTGGCCTAGTTCTGCCCTGTATGCATTGTTTGCAGTTTGCCTCTGAGTCCGGAGGAAACTTTTACAGAATTCTGCATGTAGGATCTCAATTGGATGTTTGTCCCATTTTGCAAATTCTTGTTGTGTTAGCGGACCCCACACCTCACTGCCATAAAGTGCAATTGGTTCAATTACTGATTTAAAAATTTTGAGCCAAATGCCAATTGGAATTTCTATTTGGATTGACTTTTTAATGGCATAGAAAGCCCTTTTTGCTTTCTCTTTCAGTTCATTCACAGCCAAATGAAAATTTGCCGTAGTACTGATTTTTAAGCCTAAGTATGTGTAATTTGTAGTTTGTTCAATTTTAGTTGCTCCTAATGTGAAGTTTATTCTGGGTCCCTGATGTCTGGATCGTTGCTGGAACACAAGAACTTTGGTTTTTTGGGGGTTTATTGTCAGGGCCCAGGTCTGACAGAACGACTCTAGCAGATCCAGGTTCTGCTGTTGACCCTCCTCAGTTGGTGAGAGCAGAACCAGGTCATCTGCATAGAGGAGGAATTTAACCTTGGAGTAATATAGGGCGAGGCCAGGTGCTGTAGATTGTTCAAGTATTTTTGCCAATTCATTTATATAAATATTAAAGAGTGTCGGCGAGATAAATGAGCCCTGCACCACGCCACGCCCCTGTGAGAAATATTTTGTTTGTTTGTCTCCAATTTTAACTGCACATTTATTGTTTGTATATATTGATTTGATTACATCATATGTTTTTGCCCCTACACCACTTTCAATGAGTTTTAAGAATAGACCGTCGTGCCAAATAGAATCGAAAGCCTTCTGGAAATCTATAAAGCAGGCAAAAGTTTTGCTTTTGTTTTGGTCAATTAGGGTGTGTAGGGTGAAAATATGATCCGATGTTCTATAATTTGGTAAGAATCCAATTTGACTTTTACTCAAGACATTGTGCTCCTTAAGGAAGTTTATAAGTCTTTGGTTTATGATACTACAGAATACCTTCCCCAGATTACTGTTCACACAGATGCCTCGATAGTTATTTGGGTCAGCTTTGTCTCCACTTTTGTATATGGGCATTATGAGTCCTTTGTTCCAGATATCAGGGAAGTAACCGACACTCAGAACCAAGTTGAAGAGTTTTAGGATAGCCAATTTCATTTTATCGTCAGTGTTTTTAAGCATCTTGTTTAGGATGCCACCTGCACCACAAGCTTTTCTTGGTCGCAGGTCCTAGAGATTTTCAAATAGCTCTTTTTCAGTTATTGGGGAGTCTAACGGGTTTTGGTAATCTTTTATGGTCAGTTTGAGCTTTTCCAATTCTTTACATATTTGATCTTGCTCTGGGCTTAGTGTGTATTTCTGGTATAATTTTTCAAAATGGTTTTCCCATGTGTCTCCATTTTGAATGGGCAATTCGTCGTGTTGCTTTTTGTGTAATGTATTCCAGTTGTCCCAGAAACAATTAGAATCAATATATTCCTCAATGGAGCTGAGTGTATTCTTAATATACTGTTCTTTCTTGGTTCTGAGTGTGTTTTTGTATTGTGTTAGTGCCTGACAATAAGCAAGGCGTAATTCCTCATTTTCTGGTTGTCTGTGTTTTTGGTTTGATACTTTTCTGAGTTTTTTCCTCATGTTATGACAGTCTGAATCAAACCATTTTCCGTGGTTTTATGTTTTGGGTTTACTCTTGCGAGATTTCAAGTTCGACATTGATGCCAAATTATCAAAAATATTATTTAGGTTATTCACTGCCAGGTTTACGCCTTCTTTATTGTGAGTATATGTGTTTTCCAGAAAGGTGCCCAAGAGAGATTGAGTTGATTGACTGCCAATTGCTTTCTGGTATTTTTCTGTGCTGTTTTGGGCCCATCTGTAGGATTTTTTAATGTTGTACAGCTTACTGGGCTGTGTTTCTGTGTTGGTTGTTTCTGTCCTTTTAAGATATGCAGTAATTTGGCTCTCTCTCTCTATCTCTGTATCTCTCTCTCTCTATGTATTTCTCTCTCCTCTCTCTATCTCTATCTCTCTGTCTCTCTCTCTCTCTGTATCTCTCTCTCTGTATATCTCTCTCTCTCCATCTCTCTCTCTCTCTCTCTCTCTCTGTATCTCTCTCTCTCTCTCTCGCTCTCTCTCTGTATCTCTCTCTCTCTCTCTCTCTCTCTGTATCTCTCTCTGTATCTCTCTCTCTCTCTGTCTCTCTCTCTCTGTCTCTCTCTCTCTCTCTCTCTCTCTCTCTCTCTATCTCTCTCTCTCTGTCTCTCTCCCTCTCTCTCTCCCAATTCCAATTCCAATTCAAATGCTTTATTGGCATGAAAGTTTACAGAGAACCATATTGCCAAAGCTTACATAGCAAAAAGGTACAGTTTTCCAACATTCTGTAGGTGTCAATCGATTTGACATTTGTTGGGTACATACAATATTACTTTTAAACAATATTAATTTTAAACAGTCTTTGTACTTCATTTGGTACGTTCAATATTAATTTTAAACAGTCTTAATTTTAAACAGTCCTCAGGTTGTGACATGTTGTTACATATTTGGCCCCAAGGTATGGTCTGTCTCCTTCTCCTAGGACTAATCTCAATTTTGACAGGTCATCCAATTCCTTGAAATCTGGGGTTGTTTGGCTTAGCTTGTTGAATAATATGTTTCTTGATGTGTTGAATTTTTCGCATTTTAGGAGGAAATGCATCTCTGTTTCAACCTCGCCGGCCAGACATTGATCGCATATTCTATTCTCTCTAGGCTGCCAGGATTTCTTGTATCTGCCTTTTTCAATTTCCAGTTGGTGGTCGCTTAGTCTGTACCTGGTGAGGGTCTGTCTCTGTTTTGTGTCTCTGATGGTCGTGAGGTAGTCTGCCAGTTTGTATTCTCTTTTTAGGGCCCGGTAACATTCTAATCTGCTTTGGCTTTCGGTTATTTTGTTCCAATGTTCCAGGTAGGTTTCTTTGCATTTTTTAATGATTTGGTTCACTCGGATTGGTGTTTGGACGGCTGTGTTGGTCTGGGGCTGGTCAGGGTCCGGCTGGGTACTTAGTTTCAGTAGCAGCTGACTCAGGGGACTCTTTTCTGGGTTTAGCTCTTGGGTCTGAAAGGCTTTGAAATGAAGGGTGTCTGGGGAGCTAGATTTGAGGTGATTTAGGAAGTTTAGTGCTCGTTTTTGGATGTTTATTATCAGTGGGTATCTGCCTAGTTCGGCTCTGCATGCATTTGTTGGCGTTTTTCTTTGGGTGCGAAGGATGCTTCGGCAGAATTCTGCATGTAGGGCTTCTATTGTGTGTTTTCCCCATTTAGTGTAGCTTTGGTGATTTAGCGGGCCCCATACTTCACTACCATACAGTGCAATGGGCAGGATTATGCTGTCAAATATTTTGAGCCAGATTTTGATTGGGATTTGGATGTTGTAGAATTTTCTTTTTATTGCATATAGGGCTCTTCGTGCTTTTTCTTTTAGTGCATTCACTGCTATGCTGAAGCTCCCTGATGCTGTAATAGTTAGACCAAGGTAGGTGTAGCTCATAGTGTGTCCTATAGTGGTATCACTGAGGGTAAACTGGTATTTGTTTTCCTGACATCTGGGCCTTTTTTGAAAAATCATGATGTTGGTTTTCTTTAGATTTACTGTTAGAGCCCAATTTTGGCAGTATTTGTCGAGTAGGTCTAGTTGTTGCTGTAATCCCTGTTCTGTGGGAGACAGCAGAACCAGGTCGTCCGCATAGAACAGGGATTTCACTTCTCCATCCAGGAGACGGAGACCTGGTGACTCGCTTTGCTCCAGCATGTCTGCTAATTCATTTATGTATATGTTGAACAGGGTCGGGCTCAAATTGCAGCCCTGCCGGACGCCTCTTCTCTGGGTGAAGAAATCGGTGCGTTTGTCTCCAATTTTGACCCCGCATTTGTTTTTCAGATACATTGATTTAATAAGGTCATAGACTTTGCCCCCTATTCCACACTGAAGAAGTTTATAATAGAGCCCTTCGTGCCATATAGAGTCAAAGGCTTTCTTGAAGTCGATGAAACAGGCGAATATTTTCCCATTTTTTGTTTGGTGTATATGTTTTTCAATGAGGGTGTGAAGGGTATAGATATGGTCGGTGGTGCGGTGTTTTGGAAGAAAGCCTATTTGGTTTTTTCTGAGGATATTATGTTTGTTAAGAAAATCAAGTAATCTACTATTTAGAATACTGCAGAATAACTTCCCTAGACAACTGTTGACACAGATGCCGCGGTAGTTATTTGGGTCTGATTTGTTTCCACTTTTATATATGGGGGAGATTAGTCCTTGGCACCAGATATCGGGAAAACAGCCTGAACGTAATATGATGTTGAATAATTTGAGTACTGCACCCTGCATCTCCATATTGCTGAACTTGAGCATTTCATTTTTGATGTTGTCTGGGCCACAGGCTTTCTTTAGGTGGAGAGATTTTGTTTTTGTGGCCAGTTCTTTCCATGTGATTGGGGAGTCTAGAGGGTTTTGGTTGTCTTTAATTGTTGCTTCTAATGTGTGGAGTTTTTCTGTGACCTGATGTTGACTTGGGTTTGTTTCGTTTATTGGGATGTCTTTGTAGAGGTTTTCAAAATGTGTTCTCCAGATGTCGCCATCTTGGATTGGTAATGCTTGCAATTGTGTTGTACTCAGGTTATTCCACATTTCCCAGAATTGTTTTGGATTGGTGGAGTTTTCAATTTCTTCGAGTATTTTGTGGGTATAGTTTTGTGTTTTGTTCCTAATGGTGCGTTTATATCTTTTGAAGGTTTCATTGTATCTAGTACGTAGGTCCGGATTGTTTGGTTGGCGATGCTTTTGGTTTGATATTTTTCTCAGGTCTTTTCTGGCATTTTTGCATTCGTGGTCAAACCATTTCTTATTTTTATTTTGTCTTTTATGACGCTTCCTCTTCTGTTTCACAAGGTCGGCTTTTACAGCTGCCTCATGGAAGATCATATTTATATCCTCTATGGCCATGTTTACACCATCTCTGGTGAACTCGTATGGGTTTTCTTTAAATTTTGATATTTTACTTGTGAGATCAGGTGACTTTAGTGCTGTGATGAATTTTTCTCCACTGTCTGGGGCCTATCTGTATGTCTGGTTTATTTTATGGAGCTTACTGGGTTCTTTTTTTGTGTCTGTAGTTTGGGCAGAAAGTTTAAGGTACATATTTATTTGGTTATGGTCTGAGAGGGGGGATTGCTGCCTGACAGTGAATGAGTTAATATCGCAGGGGTCCAGGTCAGTGATTGTATAGTCCACCACACTCGACCCAAGAGTTGAGGAGTATGTGAGTCTCCCTAGGGAGTCCCCTCTGAACCTACCGTTAACTATGTACAGGCCTAAGGCTCGGCAGAGTTGCACTACCTCCCTACCGCTTTTATTTATTTCACGATCAAGGTTGTTCCGATTTGCGATGGCTGGTGTGACATCTAAAGGGGTCTGGCCAAACACATGGTTGTTTCCCTGTGGGTCTATGAAGTCAGGTTCACAACCGGTCCTTGCATTTAGGTCCCCACATATTATCACCTTTCCTTGGGCCTGGAAATGGCTGATTTCCATGTGGAGAGTATCAAATAACTCCTCTTCGAAATATGGCGATTCTATTGGAGGTATGTAGATCGCACATAAGTAAACATCTTTTTTTGCTATTCCTATATTTTTATCTAGTTTTAGCCATACGTGTGATTTTCCCTGTTTTACCGGTGAGATGTGTTTGTCCAGTTCTCCCTTATACCACACCAAGATTCCCCCGGAGGTTCTGCCCTTGCGTGTTTTAGTGTTCTTTACTGAGGGCACAATGATTTCATGGTACATTGGAGGACAGTGGGTCGGCACGTCCTTTTGGCACCATGTTTCTGTTAACACAATTATATCAATGTCTTTTATAGCTTTTAGGAATTCAGGGTCTGTACTCTTCATCCCAAAAGTTGAGGAGCGGAGGCCCTGGATATTCCAGCCGCTTATGTGGAAAGAACGCATTTATATAGTTCAATAAAACGAAATAAAATGGACCTATTTTGTGGGATGAGTGTGGAAACACTATTTTCTATAATGCTAAATGATGATTTAGTATAAATTTCATGAGGCATGCACATATATCTATCTAATAATAGTAATAATACTGATCAATAATGATAATGATAAATAACAATATTAATAATTTCTCCGGCTTTCTATCAGGCTGTTCAGCATCGTCATGATCTTTCTCAGTTCTTGGTCTACAGTCTGTGGTCTAGAGGGGGGTCTTGGGTCAGGTATAAAAGCACGGTTCTGTTGTTGGTTTTGTAATGGGGGGTGGGGGACATTGGTGGTCCTGTTTGGGCTCCCAATGGTAGAGGGGGTGGGAGGGCTGCGTCTTTTGGCAGTGTTTATGAGGTTTCTTGCGAAGACCCACATCCGCTGTTTGAGTAGATGTATTTCGTCATAGAGGTCCCTTGTGTTGATGTTTGGATGATGGGCCAGGGAGACGTTGGGGAGGACAGAACATCTCGTGTCGATCTCCCTGTTGGTGTTGTGGATTATATAGGCTGGGGTGTCCTTTCTGGGCAGTAGTGTGGAGATCACGATCCGCGCCTCGGGGAATTCCCTGCTGGCCTTTTCCGCCATCCTGCTCACCGCCCTAGCAGTGCCTTCCTGTAGGGTGCGTAGGTCGTTCGTGCCTATGTGGATCACAATCCATTTGGGGCTTCCAAGGGATTCTTTGTTCAGGATCTTCATTGCTTGGTCTGTGTTGCTGCACCATTTTTTCAGGACTTGATGGTCTGGGAACAGCCTCTGGGGGTCCAGAAACTTTCCGTTGGAGTCGGTCAGCAGGACCGCCTGAGGGGCTGGTTTTTCAGACTGGGTAACAGTAGTCTGGGTAGGACTCGCCTGGTGGCTGGTTGTTGGCTGGGTTTCTGGGATATGTTGTGTGGCAGGAGCGGGGTTTGGGGCTTTCGGTGTGTCCTCGTTTGGGGGGGTATCTGTCGGTTTTTGTGTTCCTGTGTGTGAGGACTGGGTAGCAGTAGTCTGGGCATGATTCGACTGAGGGCTGGTTGGAGCGGGGTTTGTGGCTTTCGGTGTGTCGTCGTGTGGGGTGGCATCCGGCGGGTTCTGTGTCCTTGTGTGTGTTGTTTTTGTGTCCTCAGGTTTTTGGACCTTAAGAGGTTTGTGTTGCCTGCTGAGCCTTTCTACGGTCTCCTTCGTTTTGTTTAGTTGAGTACGGAGTTCTTTGATCTCATTTCTTTGCTCCTCTATGGTCTTTGTCATCTTGTGGATGGTGGACTCGTGTTCCGTTTTTAGCTGTTTGAATTCCTCCTTCAGATTCTTGGCCAGTGTTTCTCTGTATTCGTTGAAATCAAGTTCTAGTTTGGCCAGATTCTCTTTCATCATTTTGTTTTCGTTGAGAGGTGTGGGGGGGGTGGAGATGGACAGGGAGGTGTTTTCCTCTGCTGGTCTCTCTTCTTCTTCCTCCACTTGGTTCTCATCATCCTCTGTTCGACTCTCTTTTGCTTCCTGTCCATTGGTCCTCTTTGTGTCTGCCATAGTTTTCAACTGGGGGAATTCCTTTTCGAAGGAGTCCAGATTTTCCACATTCCCCTGTATCATGATCTTTCTATTTTTGTTGTAGTAGCTTATGGTTAGCAGGGGGTCATCTTTATCTAGGTTTCCATCTTTACATATTTTCAGTCTGCCTCCACTGCTAATACCTTCACTGGAGACGTATGCGTAGTGTTTTTGTAAAGTCTCCTTCCAGGAGGTGACGTATTCGGTGTAGAATATGAGGTTGTTCTTCAGCTTAGTCCCTTTGTGTGTGGTATAGTCAATGTAGAGGATCTCTGGGTTATTTTTTAGTGTTGTGTACTTGTATTTTTCCTTTGCTTTATTTTTTGTGCATTGCTCAGGATATATCATTTCCCTGCTCATTGTAGTCGTTTGTTTTTTGTCTCAGATAGATATCTTTTTTTTCCTCTTTTTTGTGTCGTGTTCCACCTTAGCCCACTTTTAGGTCCAAAATTGGGAGTTTTTCAGGGGTTCATCTTTGATATAGCTGTTCTTAAAGGTTTATCTTTCTCTTTCTCTCACAGGATCTTGGTTCGGGTAGTTTATCGTTTCTCTCGGGTTTCTATTCCTTTTCCTCGCGGGTTTGTTGTTCTTTTTTCAGGTATTTAAATAAAATTAAACTTTTTCCGAACTAACTTTAACTAAAATGAAACTTAGGTAGAATTAGGTAAAACTTATTTCTCCGGTTTTTTTTTTTTCTCTTCCGACTCTCTCACTCGCTCTCCGGGCCTCGGACTCTATCTCTCTCTCCGTGTTCCAAACTCGTCCACTCTCCGTGCCCCGAACTCATTCGCTTTCCGCGCTCTGGGCGGATCTCCTCATGTCGTCGTGTCGGTCTCAGGCCCCCGGGTTTTTTGACTGACCAGGCTGTTTTCTGCCCTGGTCTCCCGGTCTCCGTTCCCGCGGTCTCTGGGCCTCGCGGTCTCGGGTTCACCCTCCCCAGGCCTCTTACTCGTTTTCCCGGTTCGGGCCGCTCCTCCCGTTCTCCGACCTCGCGGTCTCGGGTTCGCCCTCCCCAGGCCTCTTACTTGTTTTCCCGGTTCGGGCCGCTCCTCCCGTTCTCCGACCTCGCGGTCTCGGGTTCGCCCTTCCCAGGCCTCTTACTTGTTTTCCCGGTTCGGGCCGCTCCTCCCGGTCTCCGATCCCGCGGTCTCTGGGCCTCGCGTTCTCGGGTTCACCCTCCCCAGGCCTCTTATTTATTGTCCTGGTTCTGGCTGCTCCTCCCGGTCTCCGGTCTCGCGGTTCAGGCCTCTGTTTCTCTCTCTCTCCAGCTTTTTTCTCCAGCTGGTGTTTCCTCTCCTCTCTCTCTCTCACGCTCTCTCGCTCCCTCCCGCTCCGATGTCCTCTCTCTCTGTTGCCGGGATCTCTCTCTCTGTTCCCGGGTTCTCTCTCTCTCTGTTCCCGCGACCTCGCTCTCTCTCTCTCTCTCTGTCCCCGGGCCTTACTGTGTCTCTGGGCCGGTCTCTCGGTCTCGGTGAGCCGGGCTGTGTCCCGGGTGTCTCCGGGCTCTCGGTGTCCTGGTGCCGGGTCGCTCGGTCTCTCGCTCTCTCACTCTGTCCCTCTCTCTACAGAGAGGTTTTCTCTCTCTGTATCTCTCGCTGTCTCTTTGTTTATTTCTCGGCTTCTCTCTCTCTCTCTCCCTCTCTCTCTCCCTCTCTCTCTCCCTCTCTCTCTCTCTCTGTCTCTCTCTCGCTCTCTGTCTCTCTCTCGCTCTCTCTCTCTCTCTCTCTCTCTCTCTGTATCTCTCTCTCTCTCTCTCTCTCTGTATCTCTCAATTTCAATTCAATTAAATTCAAATGCTTTATTGGCATGAAAGTTTACAGGGAACCATGTTGCCAAAGCTTACATAACAAAAAGTACAGGTTTCTAACATTCTGTAGGTGTCAAACGTTTTTGACCCTCGTTGGGTACAGACAGTATTAATTTAAACAGTCGTTGACCCTCGTTGGGTGCATTCAGTATTAATTTAAAACAGTCGTTGGGTACATTCGGTATTGATTTAAACATTTTTAGCATATATATGCTATGGGTGTGCTCGTTAGTCACTCAATGTTCCTCAGGTTGTGACATGTTGTTACATATTGGGCACCAAGATATGGTCTGTCTCCCTCCCCCAGGACTATTCTTAATTTTGACAGGTCATCCAATTCTTTGAAATCCGGGGTTGTAAGGCTGAGCTTGTCAAAATATATGTTTCTTGTCTCGTTGAATTTCTCTCATTTTAGGAGGAAGTGCACCTCTGTCTCAACCTCGCCGGCCAGACAGTGATCACATATTCTATTTTCTTTAGGTTGCCAGGATTTCTTGTATCTTCCTTTTTCAATTGCCAGTTGGTGGTCGCTTAGTCTGTATCTGGTGAGGGTCTGTCTCTGTTTTGTGTCTCTGATGGTCGAGAGATAGTCTGCCAGTTTATATTCTCTTTTTAGGGCCCGGTAGCATTCTAATCTGCTTTGGCTTTTGGTTATTGTGTTCCAATGTTCCAGGTAGGTTTCTTTGCATTGTTTAATGATTTGGTTCACTCGGATTGGTGTTTGGGGAGCAGTGTTGGTCTGGGACTGGTCAGGGTCCGGCTGGGTAGGAGAACTTAGTTTCAGTAACAACTGACTCAGGGGACTCGTTTCTGGGTTCAGTTCTTGGGTCTGGAGGGCTTTGAAATGAAGGGTGTCTGGGGAACTAGATTTGAGGTGATTTAGAAAGTTTAGTGCTCGTTTTTGGATGTTTATTATCAGTGGGTATCTGCCTAGTTCGGCTCTACATGCATTTGTTGGTGTTTTCCTTTGGGTGCGAAGAATGCTTCGGCAAAATTCTGCATGTAGGGCTTCTATTGTGTGTTTTTCCCATTTAGTGTAGCTATGGTGATTGAGTGGGCCCCATACTTCACTACCATACAGCGTAATGGGCAGGATTATACTATCAAATATTTTGAGCCAGATTTTGATTGGAATTTGGATGTTGTAGAATTTTCTTTTTATTGCATATAGGGCTCTTCGGGTTTTTTCTTTTAGTGCATTCACTGCTATGTTGAAGCTCCCTGATGCTGTAATGGTTAGACCAAGGTAAGTGTAGCTCATAGTGTGTCCTATGATGGTATCACTGAGAGTAAACTGGTATTTGTTTTCCTGACATCTGGGCCTTTTTTGAAAAATCATGATGTTGGTTCTCTTTAGATTTACTGTCAGGGCCCAATTTTGGCAGTATTTGTCGAGTAGGTCTAAATGTTGCTGTAATCCCTGTTCTGTGGGAGACAGCAGAACCAGGTCGTCCGCATAGAACAGGGACCTCACTTCCCCATCCAGGAGACAGAGACCCGGTGACTCGCTTTGCTCCAGCTTGTCTGCTAACTCATTTATGTATATGTTGAACAGGGTCGGACTCAAGTTGCAACCCTGCCGGACGCCTCTTCTCTGGGTGAAGAAACCGGTGCGTTTGTCTCCAATTTTGACACCGCATTTATTTTTCAGATACATCGATTTAATAAGGTCATAGACTTTGCCCCCTATTCCACACTGAAGAAGTTTGTAATAGAGCCCTTCGTGCCAAATAGAGTCAAAGGCTTTCTTGAAGTCAATGAAACAAGCGAATATTTTCCCATTTTTTGTTTGGTGTATATGTTTTTCAATGAGAGTGTGAAGGGTATAGATATGGTCGGTGGTGCGGTGTTTTGGAAGAAAGCCTATTTGATTTTTTCTAAGGATATTATGTTTTTGCATTCGTGATCAAACCATTTCTCATTTTTTTGTCTTTTGTAACGTTTCCTCTTCTGTTTCACAAGGTCAGCTTTTACAGCTGCCTCATGGAAGATCCTATTTATATCGTCTATGGCCATGTTTACAACATCTCTGGTGATCTCATATAGATTTTCTTTAAATTTTGATATTTTACTTGTGAGATCAGGTGAATTTAGTGCTGTGATGAATTTATCTCCACTGTCTGGGGCCCATCTGTATGTCTGGTTTAGTTTATGGAGATTACTGGGTTCCTTTTTTGTGTCTGTAGTTTGGGCAGAAAGTTTAAGGTACACATTTATTTGGTTATGGTCTGAGAGGGGGGATTGCTGCCTGACAGTGAATGCGTTGATATCGCAGGGGTCCATGTCAGTGATTGTATAATCCACCACACTAGACCCAAGAGTTGAGGAATAGGTGAGTCTCCCTAAGGAGTCCCCTCTGAACCTACCGTTAACTATGTACAGGCCTAAGGCTCGGCAGAGTTGCACTACCTCCCTGCCGCTTTTATTTATTTCACAGTCAAGGTTGTTCCGATTTGTGATGGCTGTCTCTCTCTCTCTGTATCTCTCTCTCTCTGTCTCTCTGTATCTCTCTCTCTCTCTATGTATTTCTCTCCAATTCCAATTTCCAATTAAAATGCTTTATTGGCATGAAAGTTTACAGAGAACCATATTGCCAAAGCTTACATAGCAAAAAGGTACAGTTTTCCAACATTCTGTAGGTGTCAATCGATTTGACATTTGTTGGGTACATACAATATTACTTTTAAACAATATTAATTTTAAACAGTCTTTGTACTTCATTTGGTACGTTCAATATTAATTTTAAACAGTCTTAATTTTAAACAGTCCTCAGGTTGTGACATGTTGTTACATATTTGGCCCCAAGGTATGGTCTGTCTCCTTCTCCTAGGACTAATCTCAATTTTGACAGATCATCCAATTCCTTGAAATCTGGGGTTGTTTGGCTTAGCTTGTTGAATAATATGTTTCTTGATGTGTTGAATTTTTCGCATTTTAGGAGGAAATGCATTTCTGTTTCAACCTCGCCAGCCAGACATTGATCGCATATTCTATTCTCTCTAGGCTGCCAGGATTTCTTGTATCTGCCTTTTTCAATTTCCAGTTGGTGGTCGCTTAGTCTGTATCTGGTGAGGGTCTGTCTCTGTTTTGTGTCTCTGATGGTCGTGAGGTAGTCTGCCAGTTTATATTCTCTTTTTAGGGCCCGGTAACATTCTAATCTGCTTTGGCTTTCGGTTATTTTGTTCCAATGTTCCAGGTAGGTTTCTTTGCATTTTTTAATGATTTGGTTCACTCGGATTGGTGTTTGGGCGGCTGTGTTGGTCTGGGGCTGGTCAGGGTCCGGCTGAGTACTTAGTTTCCGTAGCAGCTGACTCAGGGGACTCTTTTCTGGGTTTAGCTCTTGGGTCTGAAAGGCTTTGAAATGAAGGGTGTCTGGGGAGCTAGATTTGAGGTGATTTAGGAAGTTTAGTGCTCGTTTTTGGATGTTTATTATCAGTGGGTATCTGCCTAGTTCGGCTCTGCATGCATTTGTTGGCGTTTTCCTTTGGGTGCGAAGGATGCTTCGGCAGAATTCTGCATGTAGGGCTTCTATTGTATGTTTTTCCCATTTAGTGTAGCTTTGGTGATTTAGCGGGCCCCATACTTCACTACCGTACAGTGCAATGGGCAGGATTATGCTGTCTTTGATTGTTGCTTCTAATGTGTGGAGTTTTTCTGTGACCTGATGTTGACTTGGGTTTGTTTCGTTTATTGGGATGTCTTTGTAGAGGTTTTCAAAATGTGTTCTCCAGATGTCGCCATCTTGGATTGGTAATGCTTGCAATTGTGTTGTACTCAGGTTATTCCACATTTCCCAGAATTGTTTTGGGTTGGTGGAGTTTTCAATTTCTTCTAGTATTTTGTGGGTATAGTTTTGTGTTTTGTTCCTAATGGTGTGTTTATATCTTTTGAGGGTTTCATTGTATCTAGTACGTAGGTCCGGATTGTTTGGTTGGCGATGCTTTTGGTTTGATATTTTTCTCAGGTCTTTTCTGGCATTTTTGCATTCGTGGTCAAACCATTTCTTATTTTTATTTTGTCTTTTGTGACTCTTCCTCTTCTGTTTCACGAGGTCGGCTTTTACAGCTGCCTCATGAAAGATCATATTTATATCCTCTATGGCCATGTTTACCCCATCTCTGGTGATCTCATATAGATTCTCTCTCTCTCTCTGTTCGAGCCCAGTCTCCTTTAACTCCGGGTGTGTGGCTCTGCTTTAACCCTTTGCCCAGGGACTCTGTGCTGAGCCCGGGCTCCGGGAGCTTCAGTCGGTGTCTCCGCCGGTTGGACAGTTGCTCGGGGCGGCCCCAGCGCATCCCCTTTAATAATGGGCAGGGGGTTTAAGGAGACTCCGTTTGATCAGTTTCAGCCCTTTAATCCATTCCCAGCCTCTGGGAAATGTCCCGGGAGGTGGGGAACTCCCTGGAATCTTTAATAACCCCTCCCCCGCCCCCCGCTATTTCGGTCTGATTCCCGGCGGTCCGGTCCGCGGAGCCCCGACCCCAGGCTATGTTACCGACCTGCTCGCGTCTGTTTCCCGCACCCGGGAGCCGCATCACTGGAGCCCCGGGCCCCGGCCCCGGCCTGCTCCTCCCCTCACTGACAGCTGTGGGCTTCAGTGCAAGGAAGGACATGCCAGGCAGGCTGAAGCAACTTGGACTGTCGCGGAGCAAGGGAGGGGAGAGAGAACAGGGAGAGACAGAGAGGGGGAGAGAGAAAGACAGAGAGGCAAGGAGAGAAATGTGGAGAGTCAGAAGAGGACAGTGAGAGACAAAAGAGAGTAAAGGCAGAGCGGGTGAGAAAGACAGAGAGAGAGAGCGAGACAAGTGAGAGGGAGATAGAGAGAGTGAGAGAGAGAGAGTGAGAGAGAGTTAGAGAAAGAGAGTTAGAGAAAGGAGTGAGATAGAGAGAGAGAGAGACTAAGTGAGTTAGAGAAAGTTGACAGCGAGAGGAGAGTGAGAGAGAGAGAGGAGTGAGACCGAGGCAGAGAGAGTGGGAGAGACCGGGGAGAGTGAGATTGAGAGAGTACGAGAGAGCGACATAGAGAGAGTGACCCAGTTAGGAGAGTGAGACTGAGAGAATGGGACTGCGAGAAAGGGAGAGAGCGACAAAGAGAGAGTAATTTTAACCTAACCGCTTGTCAGGAAGCTAGAATCAGCCACCCAATTTACAATCTGTCCAATTTGACTTCCCATTGAGAGACAGGGAGAAACAGAGAACAAGATAGAGAAGAGCAAAAGATAGCAGAAGAGCAAAAGAGAAAGAGCGAGAGTAAGAAAGACCGAGGTTACAGATGGAGAGGGTAACAATTAGGGGACGGATGGAAAAGAAAATGAGTTGTACAACTTAAGGAGGAGAGAAAGGCATGATAGTCAATGGAGACACAAGAGGTTTTAGAGTGAAAGGCAGAGGGGGTGGAGGAAGAACTGATCGAGCAGAGAGCTCAAGTCTGCAGCGAGGAGGCTGGGGCTGTGCTGAGTGATGAGCCTCTGGGACTGTTCACCAGAAGCAGGAGCTCCTGCAGGCGGCCAGTCCCATAGCTTTGTTGTACATTGAGCCGAGTGGAGCTCCTGTTCACGAGGTGTCATCCATCCTGGCGTGTGTGACCAGCTAACCCATTGGCCTGAGGCTTCCTTTAAAAATCGTGCCTGGGACAAGTCTGCACACACTGCCCTACAGAATGGGCTCAGGTAGTATTCCTCGGCTAGTCTGTCTCCCTCTCAGCGAGTTTCTGAATGGGTTTCCACTCTTTGATTGTATTTAACACAGAGATCAGGGATTTTACATTTTTTTAAAACAAAATATGCATGATGACTGATTTTGCAGTAGATCAGGATATTGCGAATTGCAGGAGTTTAACCCTAGTTTAGTTAACAGGGGTGAAAATCATTTACAATAGAGAGAAACGCGGGAATTTCCTCGATCACGGAAACTGCGTTTACACGGTTTGTGCCAATCCTCTGCTGACTTTACGGCAGCCGATTGGGAGAAGGCCGAAGGAAATTCGCAGAGGAAACCTCAGACAGGGAGCCATTCATTACCAGTGAACATCCGAGATAGTCTGTAATGTATACTGATGATTTGGATTTGGGCATAGAAAGAAATTTTAAAAATTGCATTTATATAGCACCTTTCACAACCTCAGGACATCCCAAAATGCTTCATGGCCAATGAAGTACTTTTTGAAGGGTAGTCACTCTTGTAATATAGGAAACACGGCAGCCAATTGGCGCACAGCAAGCTCCCACAAACAGCAATGTGATAATGACCAGATAATCTGTTTTAATGATTGACATGAATCTTGTCATTCATGTGGAAATAACATATGAAATAATACTGGGCAGCTGCTGGTGGCACTGTCCAGGGAGAGTATAAATACTCGGGCATGGGCCCAGCTTGCTCAGGACATTCTTTAACAGGAACTAGTGAAGGACAGAACTAGATCTCCATGTTGAAAAACAGTTGATTAAAGCCTTGTTTAATACTCAGACTAAGTGCCTAGTAGTTTTCTTACGTCAGTGATGTTGATTGAGGGATAAATATTGGCCAGGACACCGGGGAGAACTGCCCTGCTCTTCAAAATAGTGGCATGCGATCTTTTACACCCACCTGAGAGAGCAGACAGGACCTCGGTTTAACAACTCAACTGAAAGACGGCAGTGCAGCGCTCCGTGACTGGAGTGTCAGCCTAAACATTGTGCTCAAGTCTCTGGAGTGGGACTTGAACCCACAACCTTCTTGATTCGGAGGCGAGAGTGCTGCCCACTGAGCCACGGCTCAGACACGGTGTAAGTTCAAGAGTAAAGAAGTACTGATAAAATTTTACAAAACATTGGTTAGGCCACAGTTAGAGTACGGTGTTCAGCATTGGACACCCCATCATAGAAACATAGAAACATAGAAGATAGGAGCAGGAGTCGGCCATTCGGCCCCTCGAGCCTGCTCCGCCATTTAATGAGATCATGGCTGATCATCCAAATTCAGTACCCTGTCCCTGCTTTCTCCCCATATCCCTTCAGCCTTAAGAAATATATCTAACTCCTTCTTGAATATATTTAATGAATTGGCCTCAACTGCCTTCTGTGGTAGAGAATTCCACAGGTTCACCACTCTCTGGGTGAAGAAATTCCTCCTCATCTCTGTCCTAAATGGCTTACCCCTTATCCTTAGACAGTGATCCCTGGTTCTGGACACCCCCGCCATCAGGAACATCCTTCCTGCATCTAGTCTGTCTAGTCCTGTTAGAATTTTATAAGTTTCAATGAGATCCCCTCTCATTCTTCTAAACTCCAGTGAGTATAAGCCCAATCGACCCAATCTCTCCTCATACATCATTCCTGCCATCCTAGGTATCAGTCTGGTGAATCTTCGCTGCAATCCCTCCATGGCAAGAACATCCTTCCTCAGATAAGGTGACCAAAACTGCACACAATACTCAAGGTGTGGTCTCACCAAGGCCCTGTACAACTGCAGCAAGACATCCTTGCTCCTGTACTCGAATCCTCTCGCTATGAAGGCCAACATACCATTTGCCTTCTTAACCGCCTGCTGCACCTGCATGCTTACCTTCAGTGACTGGTGCACAAGGACACCCAGGTCTCGTTGCACTTCCCCTTCTCCCAATCTATTGCCATTCAGATAATAATCTGCCTTCCTGTTTTTGCCACCAAAGTGGATAACCTCGCATTTATCCACGTTATATTGCATCTGCCACGCATCTGCCCAATCACCCAACCTGTCCAAATCATACTGGAGTTTCTCAGCATCCTCCTCACAGCACACACGCCCACCCAGCTTTGTGTCGCCTGCAAACTTGGAGGTATTACATCTAGTTCCCTTGTCTAGATCATTAATATATATTGTGAATAGCTAGGGTCCTAGCACCGATCCCTGCGGTACCCCATTAGCCACTGCCTGCCACTCGGAAAAAGACCCATTTATTCCAACTGTTTGCTTCCTGTCTGCCAACCAGTTCTTTATCCAAGTCAGTACCTTACCCCCAATCCCATGTGCTTTAACTTTGCACGCTAATCTCTTATGTGGGACCTTATCGAAAGCCAAATACACCACATCCACTGGTTCTCCCTTATCTATTCTACCAGTTACCTTTTGTAAATCCATGTTGACTTTGTCCGATCCTGTCACTGTTTTCCAAGTGCTCTGCTATTACATCTTTTATAATGGACTCTAGCATTTTCCCCACTACCGATGTCAGGCTTACTGGTATAATTCCCTGTTTTCTCTCTACCACCCTTTTAAAATAGTGGGGTTACATTAGTTACCCTCCAATCCATGGGTACTGTTCCAGATTCCATTGAATTTTGGAAGATGACCAGCAATGCATCTACTATTTCTAGGGCCACTTCCTTAAGTATCCTAGGATGTAGATTATCAGGCCCGGGGGATTTATCGGCCTTCAATCCCGTCAATTTCCCTAACACCATTTCCCTACAAATACTGATTTCATTCAGTTCCTCCCTCTCATTAGACCCTATGTTCCCCAAAATCTCTGGGAGATTATTTGTGTCCTCCTTTGTGAAGACAGAACCAAAGTATGCATTTAATTGGTCAGCCATTTCTTTGTTCCCATTATAATTTCCCCTGATTCTGACTGCAAGGGACCTACACTTGACTTCATCAATCTTTTTCTCTTCACATATCTATAGAAGCTTTTACAGTCAGTTTTTATGTTCCTTGAAAGCTTACTCTCATACTCTATTTCCCCCCTCTTAATTAATCCTTTTGTCCTCCTTTGCTGAATCCTAAACTGCTCCCAATCCTCAGGTTTGCTGCTTTTTCTGGCCAATTTATATGTCCTCTCTTTGGATCTTATGCTATCCCAAATTTCCCTTGTTAGCCACGGTTGCGCCGCCTTTTTTGTTTTATTTTTATGCCAGAGAGGGATGAACAAATTCTGTAGTTCACCCATGCGATCTTTAAATGTTTGCCATTGCCTATCCACCGTCAACCCTTTAAGTAACGTTCCCCAATCCTTTCTCATTACATAAAACGCAGTCTAAGATGGCCTGATCTCCAGTTGGTTCCTCGACATATTGGTCCAGGAAACCATCCTGTATACACTCTAGGAATTCCTCCTCCACAGTATTGTTACTAATTTGGTTAGCCCAATCTATATGTAGATTAAAGTCACCCATGATAACTGCTGTGCCCTTATTGCACACGTCTCTAATTTCCCATTAAATGCCATCCCGAACCTCAGCATTACTGTTTGGGGGTCAGTATACAACTGCCACTAACGTTTTTTGCCCCTTGGTATTTCTCAGCTCTACCCATACAGATTCCACATCATCAAAGCTAATATCCTTCCTTACTATTGTGTTAATCTCCTCTTTAACCAGCAATGCTACCCCACCTCCTTTTCCTTTTTGCCTGTCCTTCCTGAATATTGAATACCCCTGGATGTTGAATTCACAGCCTTGGTCACCCTGGAGGCATGTCTCCGTAATTCCAATTATATCATATCCGTTTACATCTATTTGTGCAGCTAATTCATCCACCTTATTACGAATGCTCCTCGCATTAAGACACAAGCCTTCAGGCTTGTTTTTTTTAACACTCTTAATCCTCTTAGAATTATTATTTACTGTGGCCCTATTTGATTTACACCCTTGATTTCTCTGCCTTCCACTTTTGCTTTTCTCCTTCCTATCTTTTGCTTCTATCCTTGCTTCCCTTTCCTTTGTTTCCCTGCACAGGTTCCCAACCCCCTGCCATTATAGTTTACACCCTCCCCAATAGCACTAGCAAACACTCCCCCTAGGACATCGGTCCAGGTCCTGCCCAGGTGCAAACCGTCCAGTTTATACTGGTCCCACCTCCCTCAGAACCGGTTCCAATGTCCCAGAAATTTGAATCCCTCCCCCTTGCACCATTCCTCTAGCCACATATTCATCTGAAATATCCTTCTATTTCTACTCTGACTAGCACGTGGCACTGGTCGCAATCCTGAGATTACTACCTTTGAGGTCCTATTTTTAAATTTACCTCCTAACTCCCTATATTCAGCTTTTAGGACCTCATCCCGGTTTTTACTTATATCGTTGGTCCCTACTGTATCTGCACCACAACAGCTGGCTGTTCACCCTCCCCCTTCAGAATGCCCTGCAGCCGCTCCGAGACATCCTTGACCCTTGCACCAGGGAGGCAACATACCATCCTGAAGTCTCGTTTGTGGCCGCAGAAATGCATATCTATTCCCCTTACAATAGAATGCCCTATCACTATAGCTCCCCCGCTCTTTTTCCTCCCGTCCTGTGCAGCAGAACCACCCACGGTGCCAGGAAGTTGGCTACTGCTGCCTTCCCCCGATAAGCCATCTCCCTCAACAATATCCAAAGCGGTATATCTGTTTGAGAGGGGGATGGCCACAGGATGCCTGCACTACCTGCCTGCGCCTACTACTCTGCCTGGTGGTCACCCATTCCCTTCCTGCCTGTGCAGCCTTTACCTGCAGTATGACCAACTCCCTAAACGTGCTATCCACAATCATAGAAAGGATAGTCGTGCAGTGAGTCCTGATTCGTTGCGTACCTTCAAAAGGGAGTTGGACCAATTCCTGAGTGAAGATCACGATAGGTGAAAAACAAAGTCATATAGATCTTGGTCAATGTGATCTCCTTGGCTAGTAATGATCACCTAAGTGGGTCGGAGCGGAATTCTCCAGATTTTATTCCCCCTAAATTGGCCATGGGTTTTTGTATCTGGTTTTGTTGCCTCTCCTAGGGGATTACACGGATGATGGTGGGTGAGGAGTGTTGTGAATTATGATGCTTCAGGCACCATGATGGTGTGGGGCAGGCCCAATGGACCAGCTGGTCTTTTCCTGTCTGTCATTTTCGTAAGATCGCAAAGCCATAGAGGGCGTATGACATAGATACACTAGGGTGGTTCCAGGGACTTAATTATAGTTATATGGGGAGACTTGAGAAATTGGAACTATTTCTGCTGGAGCAGAGAAAGGCTAAGACGAGATTTAATAGAAGCTTAAGATGATCACTAAGAGAAGCTCGGAGGGAGGTTAGGAGATCTTTCTTTATACAGAGGGTTGTTGGAGCATGGCGTGCTTTGCCACAGGGAATGGTTGAGGCAGAGACCATCGCAACTCTTAAAGGGAAAATGGGTAAATGGTTGAAGTGTAGGAAGATACAGGGTGTTGGGAGAGAGTGGGGCAGTGGGATTATTTTTGGAATGTTCTGGGAAAGATCTGGCACAGATTTGATGGGCTGAATAGCCTCCTTCTGTGCTGTAAGCATCCGCAGTTCTTTGATTTAAAAGTGAATTGGATAAACTTTTGAAAAGAATGAATATAACATGATACAGGGAAACGGCAAGGAAATGCCATTTGAGTTGAGAGTCCCAACTGAAGAGCTAGCACCGGCACAGACATAATGGGCCGAATGGCCTCCTTCTGTGTTCGAATTCCTATAATTCGACATAGTGTACATGATTGAGTGCCATTTTAATATCTTCATTCTCAGAGAGATTGCGGTAAATTACCTGAGAAAATTCATTGTCTCCATCCAATCGCCTCCTGCTAGTACTCCAACTCACCCAGCCCAGCACCCCAACTGCATGTTGAACTCCCACTGAAGTGATCAATGTTAATTTACTTGCTCTTAGTTACAAGGAAAAAGAATGATAATTTGTAATGGGATTATTGTTTCTGCTTCTGTCAGTTTCACTACCTGGTATGGCAACTGCACTGCCACAGACCGCAAGGCTCTACAGATGGTAGTGAAAGCTGCACAACACACTATAGGAATTAAACTACCTGCTGTGCAGGATATCTACCCCGAGAGGTGCCGGGGGAAGGCCCTGAGAATCATTAAAGACGCGAGTCACCCCAGCCACAACCTCTTCGCCCTGCTCCCGTCCAGTAAGAGATACCGAAGCATACGGTCTCGTACCAACAGGTTTCGAAACAGCTTCTACCCCCAGGCCATAAGACTCATGAACGATTAATTTATTATTATTTATTACTGTTGTTTTATTTATTATTACTGTCTTTCTATTAGTATTTCTATTAGTATTTTATCATTGTTATGCCATACTTATTCCAATGTTGGGAGGACTCGTAAAAATCAACATTTCATTGTGCAGTACACACGTCTGCTGCATATATGACAAATAAAATTGAATTGAATTGAATTGAAGATGCAAAATCCCAGGAAAGAAAGACTTCCATTTCTATAGTGCTTTTCATGACCTCACGGCCATTGAAGTGTTGAATTGTTGTCACTATTGGGAAATACGGCAGCTTATTTTTGCACAGCAAGCTCCCACAAACAGCAATGAGATAAATTATAATCTGTTTTAGTGATGTTGGTTGAGGGGTACATTTTCTCCAGGACACCAGGGAGAACTCCCCTGCTCTACTTCAAGGTATTGCCATGGGATCTATTACATCCACATGAGAGGGCAGACAGGGCCTTGGGTTAAAATCGAATCTGAAAGACAGCATCTCCGACAGTGCAGCACTCTCTCAGCACTGCACTGGGAGTGTCAGCCTGGATTATATGATTCAGTCTGTGGAGTGGGACTTGAACCATATGACCTTCTGGACTCAGAGGTGAGAGTGCTACAACTGAGCCACAGCTGACACTGTCTATACTGACCTCCAGATGAGGCGTAGCACTGATTCCACAAAGCTCTTGTCTCGCCCCCAAAAAACATTCCCTAACCCCAGCATAAGAAGAGCGGCCCATACCTCAACCTCACACTGGTTATCTTCACCACCTCTCTGAGTGAGATTGGCAATTAGTGCTGGAATTCAGGGCGGTTTTTGGTCTAGGAAGTTGCTGGGAACTTCCCAGAAATTTCACTTGCAAACTATCACCTCATCAGTCCAGGCTGGATTCAAACCCAGGGCAGAGTTGAATGGATAGCGAGAGTTCACTGCCTGCTCATGGACCCACCGACAGTCTTTCCTTTGGAATGGGCTCCATGAGTTAAGGTGAAGTTAGTGGTTGAGGAAGAAACTATGTCAACATTCCAGTTTAGATGGAGAGGTGGACGAAGGAAACTGGGTTGGAGGGATGTGGGGACAGGCTGGGTAAATGTGATTGGGACTATTTGCTCACGGGGAGGGTAAACACTGACTCAGACTGCTTGGGCCGACTGGCCTGTCTCTGTGTTGTAATTTCTAGGTATTTCTATGTAGTTGGACTGTGACTAGCTCTAAGTTGCACAGAAGTTACAACATAGAGACGGGCCACTCGACCCAACCAGCCCGTGTCCGCGTTTACCCTCTGAACTGAGCCAACTTTACTGAGTTCAAGTTAAGCAACTCACATCAATGATACCATTTATGAAGATATTCTGACTATGCATTGGCCTTGGATCTAAATATAAATTATTGGTATTTACCACACCCTTATCAAGTTACAGAAAAATGATGTGTCCACAAATGTTCCCATGGCAACCTTATAGCCAGAAATAATTGTAACCTCCTTTGTGATTTAAAATGATCACTTCACATTCTGTGATAAATTGGTCAGGCCTTTTTATCTTGATTAATACATAAGATCTCTTTACTGTTGTGGTTTAATTAAAAATATGTTGAGCATTTATTGAGTATGATAATTATATGAGGAGTGTTCAACACGTATAATCAATAAGACAAGGCATAAATTCCGTGATGTCTGTATCTGAACACCCACACATCTCGTTTTCAAATGGCCCACACCCTTCCCCACATCCCTGCAGCTGTTACTGGGTGTGGATCTTGTATAACTAACAGTATTGAAATGTTATTGCTTTCACCCAGTATAACATGTTATCACTGACACCCCCACCCCCCAGTACTAGCTGTCTAAAGAGGGGGAAACTTTTTAGTGCACTCAAACATAGTGGCTTTGTAAAATTCACCACTTAAGGGCTAGCTTTGGCTCTGCGGTCACACTCTCACCTGAGTCGGAAGGTTGTGGGTTCAAGCTCCACTCTAGAGTCTTGAGCCCATAATCCAGACTGACCACTCCCAGTGCATTACTGAGGGAGCGCAGCACTGTCAGAGGGGCCGCCTTTTGAATGAGACGTTAAACCGAGGCCCCGTCTGCTCCCACAGGTGGACGTAAAAGATCCCAGGGTGCTATTTCGAAGAAGAGCAGGGGAGCTCTCCCCGGGGTCCTGGTCAATAATTATCCCTCAACCCACATCATTAAAACAGATTCTCTGGTCATTATCACATTGCTGTTTGTGGGAGCTTGCTGTGCGCAAATTGGCTGCCGTAATTCCTGCATTACAACAGTGACTACACTTCAAAAGTACTTCATTGGCTGTAAAGCGCTTTGGGACGTCCTGAGGTTGTGAAAGGCGCTATTTAAATGCAAGTCTTTCTTTACTTAGTTTATATTTTTTCACCATCACCGTCTCAAGGGCAATTAGGGATGGCAGTAAATGTCGGCCTTGCCAGTGACGCCCACACCCAGAGAATGAATAAATAAAAAAGTGCAATGTTCTAACCTCCAAAAGCATGAAGGTAAACAAACAAGTTACATAGAAACATAGAAGATAGGAGCAGGAGTAGGCCACTCGGCCCTTCGAGCCTGCTCCGCCATTCAACGAGATCATGGCTGATCATCCAAACCCTAGCACCCGGTCCCTATACCGACAGCCATCCCACCCAAGCCCTATCCCCGTAACCCCATGTATTTAATCCCCCCTAACACTAAGGGCCAATTTTTTAATTTTTTTTTAATCATGGCCAATCAACCTAACCCGCACATCTTTGGACTGTGGGAGGAAACCGGAGCACCCGGAGGAAACCCACGCAAACACGGGGAGAATGTCTGTGTGGAGTTTGCACAGTCACCCGAGGCCGGATTTGAACCCGGGTCCCTGGCGCTGTGAGGCAACAGTGCTAACCACTATGCCACCATAATATAAGTTATATGAGTTATATAATATAAGTCACATTGTAATAATAACCACTCACATCCCTTGCCTGTACTAAATTAAATTAAATTAAAAATAGGAAGTATTTAAAGCGCACAGCAGTTTTGAGGAAGAACATAAGAACATAACAAGAAATAGGAGCAGGAATAGGTCACTTGGCCCCTCGAGCCTGCTCCACCATTCAATAAAATCATGGCTGATCTTGGGCTCAAAGCCACTTCCCAGCCCGCTCCCCATAACCCTTCACTCCCTTATCTTGTAAAAAATCTGAAGGGTTTAACCGCAGAATATTGGCCCAGAAATTCGGGTCTCCACAGGTGAGTACACACTGGG
Source organism: Somniosus microcephalus (assembly GCF_052327205.1). Taxonomy (NCBI): domain Eukaryota; kingdom Metazoa; phylum Chordata; class Chondrichthyes; order Squaliformes; family Somniosidae; genus Somniosus; species Somniosus microcephalus. The sequence continues at coordinate 7,591,760 of NC_141003.1, forward strand.
TACTCACCCGTAGGCCCAATGGAAGTGCTGGTTTTGTGCATGCACTGCGCATGCGTGGGAAACCGGAACTTCCGTTCCCTTAAAGGAAGGGGTTCAGAAGTCGAACGCGTGCGCCGGAGAGGCAGCGCGTACGCCTGGAACCTCCGTTATTTTTGCAGGTTTCTCCGGGAGGGTAAGTCTCCAGGAGTTACACATGTAAAAAGCAGGTGCAAGGCCTGCTTTTAACAAGGTAAGTGGTGAATTAATTAAAATTAATACATTTTTTCCACAGGTTTATTATTTTTAAATACTTTAAAGAAAGGTAAGTTTATTTTTAGCACTGTCAGAAAATGTAATTAATTTTTTCAAAATGTAAATTATTGTTTAAAATAGTAATTTAATTTATAGTTATTTTAAAAATGTGATTTAAAAAAAAATGATTTGAAGTTTTAGTGATGTTTTGGGGCTTATAGTATTTATAGTTTTGACAGCCTTTCCTGTCAAACTTATGAATGAAGCATTCCCTGCTACCACTTATCTCCATGGCCCACGTGATCCCAGGGGACGCTTTGAACTAACTGCGCCCCTGGGATACGCAAGCACTGTGCGCCGGCAGTTGGAGGAGGCCCAGGATCGGAATCCCACGCGGGCCCACAGCTCAATGGCCGGTGTGCTAGGTAAGTGTAGGTCGGAGGCTTGCACCCGCGGGAAGCCCCCAACCCGAATTTCTGGGCCATTAACTCTTCCATTCCCTCCACAGATCCTGTCTGACCTACTGAGCATTTCCAGCATCTCCTGTATTTTTGTTTTGGTTCACATTTCCAGCATCTGCAGTTTAAAATAAATTAAAAGCAACACCTGGTTTATATCATGGGTTTCGAGGCTTTCACACACTTTTAAAGGCTCAAATGAGTTTGCAGATTTCTGCACCCACCACCTTCTCAAGGGCAACTGGGGATGGGCAGTAAATGTTGGGCTTGCCAGCGACGCCCACGTCCCCAGAATGAATAAACAAAATCCCTGTGGGTCGCTGTGAGTTAACAGGATTCTCTTTGTAATATGTACAATAAGGTGAGTGAACCTGGTAAATTACCCACAGCTTCTCCCAACAGCTAATCCTGACCAACAGCAGAATCTATCATGCTCTTTCACAAAAACATTGATCTTAAGAGGCTGGGTCCTCAATCAAACACACTTGACTGGGATTTCGAAGAACATAGATGTGACAAAAATAAAATCACAGCACTCGATTCCTCCATTGTCACAGTTCAATTGAATCTATCAATTGAATTTTTTGAGGATGTAACTGGTAAAATAGATACGGGAGAACCAGTGGATGTGGTGTATTTGGACTTTCAAAAGGCTTTCGATAAGGTCCCGCATAAGAGATTAGCGTGTAAAGTTAAAGTACATGGGATTGGGGGCAAGGTACTGACTTGGATAGAGAACTGGTTTGCAGACAGAAAGCAAAGAGTTGGAATAAATGGGTCTTTTTCCGAGTGGCAGGCAGTGACTAGTGGGGTACCGCAGGGATCGGTCCTTGGACCCCAGCTATTCACAATACATATTAATGATCTAGACAAGGGAACTAGATGTAATATCTCCAAGTTTGCAGGCAACACAAAGCTGGGTGGGCGTGTGTGCTGTGAGGAGGATGCTGAGAAACTCCAGGATGATTTGGACAGGTTGGGTGATTGGGCAGAAGCATGGCAGATGCAATATAACGTGGATAAATGCGAGGTTATCCACTTTGGTGTCAAAAACAGGAAGGCAGATTATTATCTGAACGGCAATAGATTGGGAGAAGGGGAAGTGCAACGAGACCTGGGTGTCCTTGTGCACCAGTTGCTGAAGGTAAGCATGCAGGTGCAGCAGGCGGTTAAGAAGGCAAATGGTATGTTGGCCTTCGTAGCGAGAGGGTTTGAGTACAGGAGCAAGGATGTCTTGCTGCAGTTGTACAGGGCCTTGGTGAGACCACATCTTGAGTATTGTGTGCAGTTTTGGTCGCCTTATCTGAGGAAGGATGTTCTTGCTATGGAAGGAATTCAGCGAAGATTCACCAGACTGATACCTGGGATGGCAGGAATGATGTATGAGGAGAGATTGGGTCGATTGGGCTTATACTCGCTGGAGTTTCGAAGAATGAGAGGGGATCTCATTGAAACTTATAAAATTCTGACAGGACTAGACAGACTAGATGCAGGAAGGATGTTCCCAATGGTCGGGGAGTCCAGAACCAGGGGTCACAGTCTAAGGATAAGGGTTAAGCCATTTAGGACAGAAATGAGGAGTAATTTCTTCACCCAGAGAGTGGTGAACCTGTGGAATTCTCTACCACAGAAGGCAGTTGAGGTCAATTCATTAAATATATTCAAGAAGGAGTTGGATATATTTCTTAAGGCTAAAGGGATCAAGGGATATGGGGAGAAGGTAGGGACAGGGTACTGAATTTGGATGATCAGCCATGATCGCATTGAATGGCGGCACAGGCTCGAGGGGCCGAATGGCCTACTCCTGCTCCTATCTTCTATGTTTCTATGTTTCTAAGCACCACACCCAAGCGCAGTGAATGTCGACTGAGAGAGGTCCCTATCTCTGTAATCTCCTCCAGCCCAACAACCCTCCGAGAACTCTGCACTCCTCTAATCCTGGCCTCTTACACATCCCCGATTTTCATCGCTCCACCATTGGCGACCATGCCTTCAGCCGTCTAGGCCTTAAGCTCAGAAATTTCCTCCCTACACCTCTCTGCCTCTCTACCTCTCTCTTCTCCTTTAAGACGCTCCTTAAAACCGACCTCTTTGACCAAGCTTTTGGTCACCTGCCCCAATATCCCCTTATGTGGCTCGGTGTCAAATTTTGTTTGTTAATTCCCCTGTGAAGCACATTGGAACGTTTTACCACTTTAAAGGTGCTATATAAATACAAGTTGTTGTTTGCAAGTCAGGAATTCTTAAAAACAACAGGAGCGTGCGAGGGCAGTACAGTAGTGGACAGGGTGAGCACTCCATGTACAGCTCAGCAGGGGGTTTCTAAGTAGCTACAGAATACAGTAGTGTGGCTATTCTACACAGCTAACTGTACGTGGAGCACAGGGACACATCGTACTGCTTATAAAAGTAAACAGGATGTGTTAGAACATCACTACACTTCAGAACTTGCTACGGGATTGGGTGGATTACAGAACGTGAGGGTTTGAGATGCTTAAAGTCAGCAATGCTTCCTCACTCCCAATAACTAACATGCATTGTAACAGTGCTGAAAAGTCAGCCTTGTAATACACTTGTACTCAATGACGAGCTGGCATGGCCCAGGCTGTTTTCAGTCAAACGCCATTTGTGTGCATTTCTTTATCTTTATTTACTCATTTAAAGGTAAGTGTGAACCTGGAACTCTCTTCCCCCAAAAGGCTGTGGATGCTGGGGGGACTATTGGAGCTTTCAAGGCTGAGATCGATAGATTTTTGTTGGGTGAGGGTATCGAGGGATATGAAGCAAAGGCGGGTAGATGGAGTTGAGGTAAAGATCAGCCTTGATCCAATTAAATAGTGGAACAGACTTGAGGGGTTGATTGGCCTCCTCCTGTTCTTTGTTGGCCTTTATTACAAGAGGATTTGTGTATAAGAGTAAAGACATCTTACTGCAATTATATAGGGCCCTGGTGAGACCACACCTGGAGTATTGTGGACAGTGTTGGTCTCCTTACCTAAGGAAGGATATACTTGCCATAGAGGGAGTGCAACGAAGGTTCACCAGACTGGTTCCTGGGATGGGGGGATTGTCCTATGAGGAGAGATTGAGTAGACTAGGCCTATATTCTCTAGAGTTTAGAAGAATGAGAGATGATCTTATTGAAACATACAAAATTCTTACATGCAAATCTTTCTTTCTTCTTTCACTCAATGGGTAGACCTTGACTTTGTGCACTAGCGTAAAACGGGTGATACCGAGTCAGCAACCCGCTTTACATCTCCCCCCATTGAAGTCAGTGTAAATAAAACTGGGGCGAGCTGTGAAACAGGCTGCCGCCTCCCTATCACCCGTATCACACTATCGCACAAAGATCTACCCCAATATATTTGTCTTCAGTTGTTCTTTATTTTATAATGTTATTTATTTCCTTTTTTCTCACACACTCTAACTTGTTTGCTGTTCACTCTTCAATTTTTCTTTACAAAGTCCTATTTTCCCTTTATTTCTGTTTCTTCCTCTTTGTTTTCTTTACTATTCCCACTTCTATATTTTCATAGAATCATAGAATGGTTACAACAGAGAAGGAGGCCATTCGGCCCGTCACGCCCGTGCAGGCTCTCTGCAAGAGCACCTCAGCTAGTCCCACTGCCCCGCCCTTTCCCTGTATCCCTGCAAATTTTTTCCTTCAGGAACTTATCCAATTCCATTTTGAAAGCCACGATTGAGTTTGCCTCCAACACGCTCTCAGGCAGTGCATTCCAGATCCTAACCACTCGCTGCGTAAAAAAGTTTTCCCTTATGTTGCCTTTTGTTCTTTTGCCAATCACCTTGAATCTGTGTCCACTAGTTCTCGACCCTTCTGCCAATGGGAACAGTTTCTCTCTATCTACTCTGTCTAGACCCCTCATGATTTTGAACACCTCTATCAAATCTCCTCTCCATCTTCTCTGCTCTAAGGAGACCAACCCCAGCTTCTCCAGTTTATCCACATAACTGAAGTCTCTCATTCCTGGAATCATTCTCGTAAATCTTTTCTGCACCCTCTCTAAGGCCTTCACATCCTTCCTAAAGTGCGGTGCCCAGAATTGGACACAATATTCCATTGTCTCATTTTGTCACTATCTTTCTTTGTGATTTTTTTGTTGTTCTGTTCTCTCTTTTTCTTTCCCAGTATTTCTTTGTTTCTTCTTGTTACTGAAGCAACATTTGAAGATTCATAAGAATATAAGAATTAGGAGCAGGCCATTCAATGAGATCATGGCTGATCATCCAAATTCAGTACCCTGTCCCTGCCTTCTCCCCATACCCCTTGATCCCTTTAGCCTTAAGAAATATATCCAACTCCTTCTTGAATATATTTAATGAATTGGTCTCAACTGCCTTCTGTGGTAGAGAATTCCACAGGTTCACCACTCTCTGGGTGAAGAAATTCCTCCTCATTTCTGTCCTAAATGGCTTACCCCTTATCCTTAGATTGTGACCCCTGGTTCTGAACTCCCCGACCATCGGGAACATCCTTCCTGCATCTAGTCTGTCTAGTCCTGTTAGAATTTTATGTTTCAATGAGATTCCCTCTCATTCTTCTAAACTCCAGCGAGTACAAGCCCAATCGACCCAATCTCTCCTCATACGTCATTCCTGCCATCCCAGGTATCAGTCTGGTGAATCTTCGCTGAACTCTCTCCATGGCAAGAACATCCTTCCTCAGATAAGGCGACCAAAACTGCACACAATTTACTCGTTTACAGGCATTGAGTTAAAATAAAAACAAAATCTGTCTAGATTACCTTAGAATCACAGAATCACACAGCACAGCAGGAGGCCATTCAGCCCATCCTGCCTGTGCTGGCTCTTTGAAAGAGCTCTCCAATTAATCCCACTCCTCCGCTCTTCCCCATAGCCCTGCAAATGGTTCCGTTTACCTGGGTGAAAGTAATTTATCTAAGCACCTAAATATTTCTAGATCTGATAAGGTGTAAACAATACATGAAACTATGCTTAATTTCTGAAGTGCATGTAAATGTTTTGAATTAGCGAAAGCGACTGGAGAAAGTGGGAGAAAAATCCCCCGCCCACCTCTGCCCAATTAAATGAGGAATCGGTGAGAGAGAGAGAGTGCATTGTGCAGCGGTTTTTACCCCCGGAGTTAGATTGCGTTGGTGTAAACTATTTTTGTTTCAACTAAATAGGTTCAGGAGGACCAGGGGTCACAATCTCAAATTATGTAAAAGCCAGATCTAGGTTGGATGTCAGGAGGTGGTTCTTTTCCCAGAGAATAGATGACCTCAGGAACAGGTGCCGGCCCGTGCGGTGGATGCTGATTTGCTGAATTCCTTCAAGTGAGAGCTGGCCCTGTTTCTGGCTGGGGCGGAGATCACCTCTTACAGAAGGTAGGTACTGCTGAGAATTCAGGGCCACAGTGATCTCCTGGACTAGATTTGATTGCATAAGGGCTCAGAGAGGAATTTTCCAGATTTTTTCCCCAGATTAGAGTGGGTTTTTAAATCTGTTTTTTCGCCTCTCCCAGGAGATCACATGGCTCTGGGTGGGGTGGGGAGTGACTGTATTGTGATGCATCACAATTGTGTGGGACAAGCTGAATGGACCAGTGGGTCTTTTCCTGCCCGTCATTTTTCGTCTGAATTTGGGCCTGAGTCTAGCCTCTGCTTACAGGGTGAATATTCAGTGGGAGATTTGAAAAGTCTCAGATCTGTTCTCGGAGGATTCAGGTTGGGAGCACAAACCTGCCTATAATTGGCCTTAACCGACAGTTATGGTCAGAAGACTAAAGGAGAGCAGCCATGGGGAATGGAGTGCCTAACAGCAGCAGCGAGAACGTGCGGAGGTTGGGACCATGGTACAACAGATAGGAAACTTCAGTCTGTACCTAACCCGTGGCATATCCAATCTGGGAGTGCTTGATGCTGAGATCACAGGACAATTAGAGATGAAGAAGGCCATTTGGCCCATCTTATTTCATCTCTCTCTCTCAAGATCCTAACATCCCTCATTATGGCACCTAATTGTTTTGTAAATGATTCCATTGTTTTTGCCTCTGCTCCTCTCTCTGGAAGTTTATTCCACACATTGATCACCCTTTGAACTTGTCAATTTCTTGCTGATTTAATAGAATCAATAACATCAACCTAGTAAGCTTGAGAAATGACTTTTTATTTAGTTTGGCACCTTGTATTGTTATAACCCAAGATTTGGGGATCCAGTATATGAGTAATTGGAGACATGATGTGAGGTGAGTGCAGCAGGCTCGGGAGGAACAGGTGACTGTGGACCTCTGGTTCCCAAAGCTCTCCACCACTGGGGTTTCCTCACCTCATGTCTGGGTCTGTTGTAGACTCACTGATAGAGATTGGTTGCTGTGATTAGTCAACAACTCCGCCATGTGACTCCCAGGACGGTAGAGGGTGAAATAGCAACAGAAAACGCTGGAAAAACTCAGCAGGCCAGGCAGCATCCGTGGAAAGAGAAACAGAGTTAACGATTCAGGTCGAAGACCTTTCGTCAGAACTGGAATAAAGCAGGAAATGGAGCAGATTTAAAAGCAAGTTTAGGGGCTGGGCAATGGGGGAGGGGATGAAAGGAAAAAAAGGGAAGGTCTGTGATAGGATGGAAGGCAGGAGAAGTAAAGAGAGATTAAGAGATATTCAAGGCGAGAGGAGGTGGTAATGGGACAGGTTAAGAAACAAAGGATGGCTCGAGATGAAGTGTGAATTGCGCTGGCAGAATGAAGGACAGCTGCCCTGTGGGAGGGAAGAAAAAAAACCACAAACCAAATGTGTGGATAAAAAATATAAATATGATGGGGGCCGAGGTTACGATCTGAAATTGTTGAACTCTGTGTTGAGTCCAGAGGGCCGTAGAGTGCCTAATCAAAAGATGAGGTGAACCAGATGGACCGTGGTCTTTTTGGAACTGAAGGTGCCTGGTAAAGGTAGGTCTGCTCCTCTGGGGACTACAAAAATAATCTGAGCCACTGCCGCCCCGTGACCGCCCCCCCCCGCCCCCCCCCCACCCTCATCTCACTTTGCTGCCAGCCACCCCAGCCCGATCCTGAGGTTTCAATCTGTAAGCTGCACTGAGACACCCGTTTGGTTCCCCTTAGCTTGCTTGCCAGATTTAAATGAGGCTGTGATCTCCAAATCGCACTGAGGGGCTTCTAAGCCCCCGGAATGGGCGGCCGACTAGCGCACTAGCGACTCCGCTAGGTCCAGCGGCCGAAAGTCAAAGTAGGCCCCAGTGAGTCCTGCCTAGATGCACAGGGCAAGAATTGATGAAGAAGCTCTGGGTATAATCAAATGTTGGAAGAGCTGGAGATGTATTTCAGCCTCAGCAAAATGCTGACCGAAGAATGAAATGTGAACTATGAAGAGTGTGCAGGATATCTCAGATCAAAGGCCTGTTCCAGGATCAGTCTCCCCCACAACAGTATCGCGTTTGATCTGTGACACAACTCGGTGAAACTATTAATTAGAATAAAATTTACTGCTTGAAATAATCATACACACATTCAGCAAATGTTCATTTTAAAACGGGTGCAAAGAGCAATTAACACCCATCACCACCACTAATATATATCTTTTAGCAACTAACAGAAACAAACCTGCAAAACACTCACAACCAACATTTTATAAATTCTAACCAGACCTACGTTTAACTTTGCTCCGTGTAGATTAAACCCAAAAGCTAACAAGTATTTCGAAGGAGAAAACAAACTGGGTAAATCGAAATAATAAGAAGAGTTTTTAGTACGTGGTATAAATACGTGAGCATTCTTCAAACGCAACACGGTGTCAGCCCTGGCTTAGTGGTAAAATTCTGGCCTCTGAGTCAGAAGGTTGTGGGTTGAGATCCCACTCCAAGGATTGGAGCCCATAATCCACGCTGACACTCCAGTGCACTACTGAAGGAATGCTGCACTGTCGGAGGTGCCACCTTTCTGAGGAGATGTTAGACGTAAAAGATCCCATGGCATTATTTCGAAGAAGAGCAGGGGAGCTCTTCCTCGCGTCCTGGCCTATTTTTATCCCTCAACCAACATCATCAAAACAAATTATCTGGTCATTTATGACACTGCTGTTTCTGGGAGCTTGCTGTGCACAAAATTGGCCACCGTGTTTCCCACATTACAACAGTGACTGCACTTCAAAAGTACTTTGGGATGTCCTGAGGTTGTGAAAGGCGTGATATGAAATGTAAGTCCTTTCCTTTATGAATGTATATTATCTGAAATCATTGGACTGATTTGGCGAATGAGATGGTCCACTAATCTGATCAGTCAATGTATTAACATAGAAATATAGAAACATAGAAGATAGGAGCAGGAGTAGGCCATTCGGCCCCTCGAGCCTGCTCCGCCATTCAATGCGATCATGGCTGATCATCCAAATTCAGTACCCGGTCCCTGCTTTCTCCCCATACCCCTTGATCCCTTTAGCCTTAAGAAATATATCCAACTCCTTCTTGAATATATTTAATGAATTTAATTTAATTTAATTTCTATTTAATAGTCAGAAAAAGGTAACGAGGCACCCAAACTCACACTTACAGGGAGGCGGGGAGAGTGCAAATGGCCGGGGAAGGTGGAGGTCCTGCTGAACTTAATGGTAGGACCTCGTCCTCAATATTTTCTCCCGTTTCACACCATTTGTGTGGTTAAATAGACCGGAATATAAACCTCAGCCTGTGTCTGTGAACCTTCCTACATTTCATTCTCTGCACCACTGTCACTCTCCTATCCAGTTTCTGTCAATGTTAGTTCCAGTGCTGCCCGTGGTTCTACACACACTCTCTCGGGGTCATATTAACTTTCCACAGTGATGTAAAACAAGTGATATCAGTTGAGCCAACCATTATATACCCAACCCGTTTTAAAAAGAAAAGAAAGCCTTCCATTAATACAGCACCTTTCATGACCTCAGGATGTCCCAAAGCGCTTCACAGCCAATGAAGTACTGTTTGAAGTGGAGTCACTGTTGTAATGTGGGAAACGCGGCAGCAAATTTGCACACAGCAAGCTCCCACAAACAGCAATGTGATAATGACCAGATAATCTGTTTTAGTGATGTTGGTTGAGGTAAAAATGTTGGCCAGGATAACTCCCCTGCTCTTCAGCAAAACAGTGCCATTGGGATCTTTTACATCCACCTGAGAGGGCAGACCGAGCCTCAGTTTAACATCTCATCCGAAAGATGGCACCTCCGACAATGCAGCACTCCCTCAGCATTGCACTGGAGTGTCAGCCTAGATTTTTGTGCTCAAGTCTCTGGAGTGGGACTTGAACCCATAACCTTCTGACTCCGAGGTGCGAGTGCTACCACTGGGCCACAGCTCCTTTCTGTCAACTTCAATATAAAGGAACTTTTGTGAATTATATTTTACTCATTATATTAACCCAAGTACATGGATGGAGCAATTTCAATACAAATATCACAAGGCTGGAGAAGTTTTCAGATTCCTATAAACACACTTAGTGAAGTGAAGTAGTTAACGACAGCGACCCAGGCAGTTAATGCTCCCACTGTGAATTCCTCTATCCAAGTATGTTGCTTGAATTAATACAGTTGTTGTTTTGTTTCCAAACAATATACTACAATCTGCCTCGGTTGCTAATGACGATATTCCATTCTTCACTTTCTCATTCAGTAATAACAAAGACTCATATCAGCTTTCAAGTGGTAAGTGAAGTCACCCAGCAAATCTAGCGAGGAGATGTGAAGGGCGAAGGTCACGGAGAACTGTTTTCAAATGTCTCTCTGTCTATTATTCATCAATATTTGTCTATTGTCTCATTTATAATGAAACATTTTTTATTACTTTAAGTTGTATGGTGGTTTCTTTCTTTAGATGAACTTTACGTAAGTTCCAACAGCGGTTTGTACTTGTAGAGTGGCCTTTAATGTAGGGAGTATTTCAAAGACCTTCGTAAAGGCAAAACCAAGTGCTGCACAGTTGTTGGGAGTAGCGTTAAAGGAGGCGACTGAAGACATGGTTGAAGTGGTAGGCTTCGAGGAGCCTTTTGAAATGGGGGGAGAGACAGGAAAGCAGGTGGGTTTAGGGAACGAGTCCCAGAGTTTATAGCTACTGTGTGCACCTTGATACTGTCCTGGACACACAGCCTGTGACCTTTCACCTTGATAGTGTCCTGTATCCGCAGCCTGTGACCTTTCACCTTGATAGTGTCCTGTATCCGCAGCCTGTGACCTTTCACCTTGATAGTGTCCTGTATCCGCAGCCTGTGACCTTTCACCTTGATAGTGTCCTGTATCCGCAGCCTGTGACCTTCCACCTTGATAGTGTCCTGAACCCGCAGCCTGTGACCCTTCACCTTGATAGTGTCCTGCATTTAGGGCCTGTGACCTTTCACCTTGATAGTGTCCTGAACCCGCAGCCTGTGACCTTTCACCTTGATAGTGTCCTGTATCCGCAGTCTGTGACCTTTCACCTTGATAGTGTCCTGCACCTGGACCTGTGACCTTTCACCTTGATAGTGTCCTGGGCCTGTGATCTTTCCCCTTAGTAGAGGGGTCAATAACCAGGGGGCAGAGTTTCAAGGTAAGGGGCAGGAGGTTTAGAGGGAATTTGAGGAAAAACTTTTTCACCCAGAGGGTGGTTGGAATCTGGAACTCACTGCCTGAAAGGGTGGTAGAGGCAGGAACCCTCACAACATTCAAGAAGCATTTAGATGAGCACTTGAAACGCCATAGCTTACAAGGCTATGGACCAAATGCTGGAAAATGAGATTAGAATAGATAGGGCTTGATGGCCGGCGCAGACACGATGGGCCAAAGGGCCTCTTTCTGTGCTGTATAACTCTATGACCTTGATAGTGTCCTGCACTCAGGGCCTGTGATCTTTCACCTTGATAGTGTCCTGCACCTGGGCCTGTGACCTTTCACCTTGATATTGTCCTGCACTCAGGACTGTGACCTTTCACCTTGATAGTGTCCTGCACCTGGGCCTGTGACCTTTCACCTTGATATTGTCTTGCACTCAGGACTGTGACCTTTCACCTTGATAATGGAACTGAACACTGCAATCATCAGCGAATATCCTCACTTCTGACCTTATGATGGAGGGAAGATCATTGATGAAGCAGCTGAAGATGGTTGGGCCTAGGACACTGCCCTGAGGAACTCCTGCAGCGATGTCCTGGGCTGAGATGATAGACCTCCAACCACCACAGCCATCTTCCTTTGTGCTAGGTATGACTCCAGCCAGTGGAGAGTTTTCCCCTGATTCCCACTGACTTCAATCACCTCAACTATTCCCTGTGGTAGCGAGTTCCACATTCTAACAACTCTCTGTATAAAAAGTTTCTCCTGAATTCCTTATTGGATTTATTAGTGACTATTTATGACCTCTAATTTTGAACTATCCACGTGGAAACATCTTCTCTACTTCTACCCTATCAAACCCTTCATAAATTTACATTGTGTAAAATAGAGGTTAGGGAGGGCATCACGAGGGAAATTAGAGAAGCGTGCAATAAGAGCACAGCTGTCATCATAGGTGACTTTAACTTACATATAGATTGGACTAGCCTAATCAGTAAAAATAATGAGGAGGAGGAATTCCTTGAGTGTTTAAGGGATGGTTATCTGGATCAATATGTCGAGGAACCAACTCGGGAACAGGCTATATTGGACTGGGTACTGTGCAATGAGAAGGGACTAATCAGTAATCTTGTTGTACGGGGACCCTTGGGTCAGAGCGATCATAACATGATCGATTTCTCACTCGAAATGGAGAGCGAAGAAATTGACTCAGAGACTAAGGTCCTGAATTTAAACAAGGGGAATTATGATGCCATGAGACGGGAACTGAGTAGGTCTGATTGGACAACGTTCCTGGGAGGACTGGAGGTAGATAAACAATGGCAAACATTTAAAGATAGAATGACAAAATTGCAAAAATTGTTTATACCAATCTGGCATAAAAGGAAATCTAAAAAGGTGACTCAACCGTGGATAACAGGGGAAATTAGAGACAGCATAAAATCCAAAGATAGGGCGTATAAAATAGCCAAAAAAAGCGCCAGAGCGGAAGATTGGGAACAGTTTAAGATAGAGCAAAGGAGGGCAAAGGGCATGATCAAGAGGGGCAAAATAGCTTACGAAAACAAGCTGGCGGAAAATATAAAAACTAACTCCAAAAGCTTTTATAAATATATCAAAAGGAAAAGACTGGTGAAAACCAAAGTTGGTCCATTGCAGTCAGATACGGGGGAATATATAATGGGAAATAAGGAAATGGCAGATCAACTAAATGCATACTTTGGGTCAGTCTTTACGAAGGAAGACACAAAAAACCTCCCTGGGATATCGGGAAAAATAGGGACATTGGCAAAGGAGGAACTGACGCAAATCAATATCTCTAAGGATATGGTGTTAAGGAAGCTAAAGGGATTGAAGGTGGACAAATCCCCAGGGCCTGATAACATGCATCCTAGGGTACTGAAGGAGGTGGCCCTAGAGATAGCGGATGCACTAAGGATGATTTTTCAGAATTCATTAGACTCGGGAACAGTGCCGATGGATTGGAGGGTAGCTAACGTTACCCCACTATTCAAAAAGGGGGGTAGGGAAAAAGCAGGTAATTACAGACCTGTAAGCCTTACATCAGTTGTGGGCAAAATGCTGGAGTCCATCATTAAGGATGAAATAGCGGAGCACTTAGCAAATGGGGACAGGATAGGACAGAGTCAACATGGATTTACAAAGGGTAAATCGTGCTTGACTAATCTATTGGAATTTTTTGAGGGAGTAACTGGTAGAATAGATGGGGGAGAGCCAGTAGATGTGGTGTACCTGGACTTCCAAAAGGCCTTCGATAAGGTCCCACATAAAAGATTAGCATGGAAAATTGAGGCTCATGGGATAAAGGGGAAAGTTTTGGCGTGGATAGGGAACTGGCTGTCAGATAGAAAACAGAGAGTTGGAATAAACGGCTCATTTTCTGAATGGCAGGCAGTAACAAGTGGGGTACCACAGGGATCTGTCCTGGGCCCCCAGCTGTTCACAATTTACATTAATGACCTGGATCAGGGAGTCGGATGCAGCATTTCCAAATTTGCAGACGACACTAAACTAGGAGGGGGGGTGGGCTCAGAGGAAGAGACCAGGAAGCTCCAGAGCGATTTGGACAGACTGGGCGATTGGGCGGATAAATGGCAGATGCACTATAATGTGGACAAGTGCGAAGTTATCCACCTTGGGTGCAGGAACGGGAGGGCAAATTATTATTTAAATGGCAATAGATTGGGAGAGGGGGAAGTACAGAGAGACCTGGGTGTTCTTGTACACCAGTCACTGAAGGCGAGCATGCAGGTGCAACAGGCGGTCAAGAAGGCAAACGGTATGCTGGCCTTCATAGCAAAAGGGTTAGAATACAGGAACAGGGATACCTTGCTGCAGCTGTACAGGGCACTGGTGAGACCACACCTCGAGTACTGTGTACAGTTTTGGTCGCCTCATCTGAGGAAGGATGTTCTTGCCATGGAGGGGGTGCAGCGGCGATTCACCAGGCTGATACCAGGAATGGTGGGAATGACCTATGAGGAGAGACTATGTAGTTTAGGGATGTACACACTGGAGTTTAGAAGATTGAGAGGGGACCTCATAGAAGTGTATAAAATTCTGACAGGTCTAGACAGACTGGATGCAGAAGGAATGTTTCCCTTGGCGGGTGAGAACAGAACTAGAGGACATAATTTAAGGATAAGGGCTAAACCATTTAGGACAGAGATGAGGGGGAATTTCTTCACTCAGAGAGTGGTGAACCTGTGGAACTCATTGCCACAGAGGGCAGTGTACGCCAGCTCATTAAACATATTTAAGAGGGAATTAGATATATTTCTACGGGCAAAAGGGGTTAAGGGTTACGGAGAGAAGGCGGGGACGGGATACTGAATTAAAGGATCAGCCATGATCTCATCGAATGGCGGAGCAGGCACGAAGGGCCGAATGGCCTACTCCTGCTCCTATCTTCTATGTATCTATGTATCTATGTAAGGCAACACTGTAGCCCTGATTTTAACCTGGGGCGAGAGGGGAGTGTGGGGCCAGTGGCAAGAGAAAGCAAGAAAGACTTGCATTTATATAGCGCCTTTCACAACCACCGGATATCTCAAAGCGCTTTACAGTCAATGAAGTACTTTTGAAGTGGAGTCACTGTTGTAATGTGGGAAATGCAGCAGCCAATTTGGGCACAGCAATACTCCCACAAACAGCAATGCGATAATGACCAGATAATCTGTTTTTGTTATGTTGGTTGAGGGATAAATATTGGCTAGGACACCGGGGATAACTCCCCTGCTCTTCTTCGAAATAGTGCCATAGGATCTTATACGTCCACCTGAGAGAGCAGACGGGGCCTCGGTTTAATGTCTTATCTGAAAGACGGCACCTCCGACAGTGCAGCACTTCCTCAGCACTGCACTGGAGTGTCAGCCTAGCTTTTTGTGTTCAAATCTCTGGAGTAGGACTTGAACCCACAACCTTCTGACTCAGAGGCGAGAGTGCTGCCCACTGAGCCACAGAGCATCAGACTCACTCCGACTCACCATTGTGAGGCCCCGGCCATTTTAATACACAGGCCTCATTACCAAAGTCCAGACCCGACTCCCGCCCGAGCCCAGCGGGAACATCGTGGAGGCCAGTGAGTGGGAGCGGGACGAACGCAGCAGGAGGTCGCTGGGTGCCTGATGGTCAGGTGGGAAGGGGCGGCGGGAGCACGATCGTGGTCAGTACGGGAGAGGAAGCCCTGGACAGGTGATGTCCAAGGTTTCCTTGAGGACCAGGTGGAGCAAGAGGAGCCTTAAAAATAAACATCACTTGCCTTCTTGGCCCTCTTCTGGACCTGCTGCTCGTTGGTAGCCTCTGTTCCTGTCGAGGTCGGCATCGGGTGCCAAACGCGCAACTTCTTGTCCCGCACCGCATTGCCCGCCAGCTCCAGGATCTCGGCCGGCAGGTACTCTTACAAAGTTGGCTTGACAATGGTTGCAGTCATATTGTAACTGGTGTGAAACTGAAGTGATGCGAGACTAGCTCTTGCTGGAACTGGGTCTCCCACCCCCTGCCCGAATATGATTTGGACCCTGGTCCTGACTCTTCAGCATGGGCGAGTTCTTGATTTAAATTTCTTGGTTACAGTGCCCACCACATATAGCGGGCAAATCGCGTTGACACCAACTTGCCCACTATAGGCGGTGGGCACTGCAGAAGGAGCTTCCTGCTGTGTCTGGCCGTACTAATTGTAACTCAAGAGAGTTTGATGCTCACACCAGTTGCCAAAACTGGAAATATATTTCATTCCGCAGCAAATCAAATCACATCCACACCACAAAAATTTATCAAAATCTAAGATGTGTCGAACTAGCTAAACATCTCTCTTGTGCACATTTATAGATTAGCTTTGTAATTTATTTTCATACTCACTACAATACGATCCCTCTCCTTGGTTTAACGCCCTCCGTCAGATATTCTTGAGTTCATGGGGGTCCATACCTTCACTGTACGTCAATCTGCTTCAGTTAACTGGTGGTGATTATAGAAACATAGAAGATAGGAGCAGGAGTAGGCCATTCGGCCCTTCGAGCCTGCTCCACCATTCAATGAGATCATGGCTGATCATCCAAATTCAGTAACCTGAATAAATTTAATGAACTGGCCTCCACCGCCCTCTGTGGCAGAGAATTCCACAGGTTCACCACTCTCTGGGTGAAGAAATTCCTCCTCATTTCAGTCCTAAATGGCTTACCCTTAGACTATGACCCCTGGTTCTGGACTCCCCGGCCATCAGAAACATCCTTCCTGCATCTAGTCTGTCCAGGCCTGACAGAATTTTATCGGTTTCGATGATTGGGTGTGCTCAGAGTTGCCAATGGAAAATATTTATTTTTCTTAATGGATAGTTAATGGTACAGTCTCACCAGATCTTTTGCAGTATCAGCCATGGCTCAGTGGGTAGCTCTTACTGCCGAGTCAGAAGGTTGTGGGTTCAAGTCCCACTCCAGAGACTTGAGGCCAGTTATTCAGGCTGACGCTCTAGTGCAGTACCAAGGGAGTGCTGCACTATCAGAGGTGCTGTCTTTTGGATGAGATGTTGAAAAGAAGCCCCATCTGCCCTCTCAGGTGGATGTGAAAGACCCCATGGCACTTTTCGAAAAAGAGCAGAGGAGTTATGGCCAATATTTATCCCTCACCCAACATTATTAAAACAGATTCTCTGGTCATTATCTCATTGCTCTTTGTGGATCCTTGCTGTGCGCAAATTGGTTGCTGCGTTTCCTACATTACATTTGTGACATCCTGAGGTTGCGAAAGGTGTTATATAAATGCAAATCCTTTCCTGCTTAGTTTAAAGCAATATAGCGCATCAGATAGCTGGTAAACTGGCCCAAATGGTGCCTTATATTTATTTTTTAAAGGTTTTTCTGATACATTAACATGTTTACTTATTTTTTATAATATGGTAACATGTGAAAGAAAGAAAGACTTTCATTTATATAGCGCCTTTTACAACCTCAGGATGTCCCAATGTGCTTTACAGCCAATGAAGTACTTTTGAAGTGCATTCACTGTTGTAATGTAGGAAATGCAGCAGCCAATTTGCGCACAGCAAAGTCCCACAAACAGCAGTGTGATAAATACCAAATCATCTGTTTTATGCTCTATGTCACTTTTACAAATCTTGGTTATAATACTCTGTCCTCTAAAAGGCCGTGGGTGCTGGGGTCAATTGAAATTGTTACGATTGAGATGGATAGATTTATGTTGGGTAAGGGTATCAAGGGATGTGAAATAAAGTCGGGTAAATGGAGTTGAGGTTCAGATCAGCCTTGAGCTAATTAAATGGCGGTAGAGGTTCGAGGGGCTGAATGGCCTACTTCCGTCTCAATAATATAACTGTTTTGGATTAATCTGCTTGAATTATTGGGACCAAAAGCCAAGTTTGACTCAGTTTCTCTGGATGATGGGTTTTGTTAGTCATGTCAAGAAGGAGACAACTCCTGACTAAATGGATCATTTTCCCATGCCACTCAAGAACAGGGTCAACACGATTGGTTCTGTTGTCAGCTCAGCCTCTGCACTAGGCTAGGTAGGCATCCCCCTGTGCACAGTTCGGTCCCCTTCCTGCCAAGTTGGCCAAATCTCGGCTTGGACCCCCCCCTCCCCCACCTCCAGTTGGTCAAACCTCACTCCGCCACGGCTCAAGAAAACCTTCTGTTAATTCACGCAGTGACCTACATTGATGGTGTCTATGGAGATGTCTACTGACTGGAACATCAGAATGGCTTTGAGGGACTCGTGCAAATGCCCAGGGCGAAGAAAAATAGCATGGAAAATGGTGACAGTGGGAAGTATTTGATAGAACTTAAAATAGTATTTTGAACAAGAGAACCTTCCTTGAATCAGAAAATGAAAAGAAAAAGAAAACCTGTTATTTCTAACAGAGCATCACCCTAATCCAAACCAGGTCTGAGCTATGGAGTCTGTTGTTTGATGCTTTCATAAACAGTTGAAGAATGCAATAATACATTGCCTGGAGCCATGTCAATCCATAATTAACCCTCTTATCATGAAACATCTCATTAAAGGGCTCTTCTGGATTCACAATGGCATCCTCATGCACATTTTTCAGGTGTTATTCTGCACATTTAAAGAATGTAATCGGAGAGTTTAATGTGACTTTGCTTTTTACTTAGTTTCAACTTCACAGCTTTTGGAATTCATTGACATGAAGTTTTAGAAATTCTCACTTCATTTTTTCCAGCCTAGCAGCTGTGCGAAGATTGTTTTGCATTAATACAACA
Organism: Somniosus microcephalus; assembly: GCF_052327205.1. Lineage (NCBI taxonomy): Eukaryota > Metazoa > Chordata > Chondrichthyes > Squaliformes > Somniosidae > Somniosus > Somniosus microcephalus. Next base: position 7,610,261 of record NC_141003.1, read on the forward strand.
AAGTGTCTCACAAACGAGCTATTGTTCCCATGTGTGCACCTTTGGTATGGGTACAGTGTAACGATTAGGAGAGACAGATAGCACTAAAGTAAGAAGTAGTACGGTATTAGGTGGGGTCAGACTAAGAGAGAACACAGGATGGTCTAAGATAGGTTTACAGTGCATGTGTGTGAACGCACGAAGCACAGTAAACAAGGTTGGTGAGCTGCAGTTACAAATAGCCACACAGGAATATGATGTCATAGCAATGACTGGCTTAAAAGGGCAGGATTGGGTTTTAAATATTCCTGGATATAAGGTGTTCAGGAAAGATAGAGAAGAAAAGATATTGAGGTGGACGTATTGATCAAGGAGAATATTACAGTGCTAGAGAGAGAGGATGTCCTGGAGGGGTCAAGGACAGAATCTATTTGGTTAGAGTTGAGAAACAAAAGAGGTGCCATTACACTACTAGGTGTATTCTACAGGCCACCAACTAGTGGGAAAAATATGGAGGAGCAAATTTGCAAGCTGCATCAAGGTTAATCTGTCTTCCAAATGCAGTAAGCAACAGCTTCTAACCTTGGAAAGTGAAGACCTATGAAATGGGAGCTTTCATAGAACATTTGCAGCTGTCAGTTTAATAAATCATCCCATGCTGACACAACACCCGACCTACTTGTTACGTCCGTGTAATAATAAGAAAAGGACTGCAGAGAACGGTACAACAGGTGTTTACTCAACGTGGTTCAAACTGCAACTGAAACAACAGATTACTACTCAGCGTTATATACAGGCGTGGTCACTGCCAGTACTACAGTATACATGAGCTGTAGAAAATAGTTCCCCCCTTAAAGGTACATACATTACAATTCCTCCCCTTTTAGATTAACAGTACCATAACACTCATTTAACAATTAAATATCAAACTAATTACAATTAACACTTTTAACATGCAACATTAGCTGAAAATAGTCTATTTATAAATTCAGTCTTTGGGGCGGCTTCCTGATCCTTTCTGGATAGCGCCTTTCCCGAGTGTCTTGCTCTTGGTGCGGAGGCGATTCTGGCCCCCTGTCGTCGGTTGGTTCATCAGCTTCCGATGCTACTGTTTCTGGGGTAGATGCTACCTGTACGTCGGGTTCATCACTAGGTACGTATGGGCGAGGCATGGGGTTGACTCGTTCCTGTGACTGTAGGATCTGGTCAGCATGGCGTCTCACGATGCTCTCCCCAACGTCCACTGTGTACATTAGTGGCCCCTGCCGTGTGCATATCGTTCCTGGTTGCCATTTCTCTGTTCAGTAGTCGCGGGCCAAGACTGGTTGCCCTACATTGAAGCTCCTTGTCGGCTTCTCATTGATGTGCTGGAATTGCTTACTCTCAACATCTCTTCGTACATTTGGTCTGAGCAAATCCAGACGAGATCTCAACCTTCGGTTAAAGAACATCATGGCCGGGGCCTGGTTGGTGACTGCATATGTTGCATTTCTGTAGGCTAACAGGAAATTGTCCACCTTATGCTGCAGTGGAATGTCGTCATCGCTCATGGCCTTTACTGCTTTTTTAAAGGTTTGTACGAACCTCTCAGCCAACCCATTTGTGGCCGGATGATACGGGGTGGATGTGTAATGCCTAACCCCATTCCTTTTCATAAATCTTCGAAACTCTTCGGACACAAACTGTGGTCCGTTATCAGAGCAAATCTGTTCTGGCAAGCCGTTCCTGGCAAAAGTGGTCCGTAGGACTGCAATAGTTTTCTCCGTGGTGGTGGAGGACATTTTGATCACCTCAGGCCATTTCGAGTGCGCATCCACGGCTATTAAAAACATTGAGTCCATGAATGGACCAGCAAAATCAATATGCACCCGTTGCCATGGAGATGAGGGCCACTCCCATGGGTGTAGAGGGGCATGTGGTGGTGCATTTTGGACCTTCTGGCATCCTGAGCAGCTCTTTGTCAGGTCCTCGATTTGCTGATCGATCCCCGGCCACCACACATAAGCCCTAGCAAGGCTTTTCATTTTCACCCCTCCCAGATGACCTTCGTGAAGCTCATTGAGCACTCTCTCCCTTAACTTGGGTGGAAATACCATTCGGGATCCACACATCAAGGTCCCCTGGCATACTGACAGCTGTTCTCTTCTGGATGAGAATGCTGGCAACAGTGAGTCGCCATGTGCTGGCCATCCCTTCACCGTCAAATCATATACCCGAGACAGTGTCGGGTCATTTCGGGTCTCCTTCTCTATACCAGCGTTAGTTACTGGCAAGCATTCAATTATAGTCGAATGAAATATTTCGACAGGATCCACTGCTGGTGCTTCCTCCGCAGTAGGCAGTGGCAGGCGTGATAGCCCATCAGTGTTTCCATGCTATTTCGTGCCCTTATACTCGATTTCATATTGGTGCGCCCCTAGAAAAAGGGACCATCTTTGTAGCCGTTGCGCAGTCATCACCGGAACGCCCTTCTTTGGATTAAAGATGGAGACAAGTGGTTGGTGGTCAGTCAGCAAGGTGAATTTCTGCCCGTGCAGATAGTGATTGAACTTTTTCACTCCCACACTAGGCTGAGGGCCTCCCTGTCAATCTGGGCATAGTTACGCTCGGCTGAGGTTAGTGACCGAGACGCAAAGGCTACTGGCCTCTCCGAGCCGTCCGGGAATTTGTGCGACAGCACCGCTCCAATGCCATAGGGTGATGCATCACACGCCAAGCGAATTGGTAGTGCTGGGTTGAAATGAGCCAACACCTCTTTTGATGTGATCAATGCTTTGCTCTTCTGGAAAGCTCGTTTACATTCGTCACTCCACTTCCATGGTACCCCCGTTTGCAGTAGGGTGTTCAGTGGGTGTAGCACGGTAGACAAATTCGGCAAGAACTTATGGTAGTAGTTCACCAGCCCGAGGAACGACCTCAGTTGTGACACATTTTCCGGTGCTGGAGCCTTGACTACTGCCTCAATCTATTCAGGGGACTTATGTAACCCCTCTTTATCAATAACGTGGCCACAATACGAGATCTGCTTCTGGAAAAACTCGATTAGCTCGGAGCCCATATTCCTTCAATCTAGTGAGCACCTGCTCCAGGTTGGCGAGGTGATCACTATCATTTCCGCCCATGACCAGGATGTCGTCCAAATAACACTGGGTCCCTGGAATCCCTTGCAGGACTTGTTCCATTGCCCTTTGCCAAATAGCCGGAGCTGATGCTACCCCGAACACCAGCCGGTTGTATTGGTAGAGACCTTTATGAGTGTTGATCGTGAGGTACTGTTTCGAGGCTTCTTCTACCTCCATTTGCAGGTACGCCTGGGCCAGATCAATCTTAGTGAAGCATTTCCTCCAGATAGCGAGGCGAAAATATCTTCAATCCGCAGAAGCAGATATTGTACAGTGTGAAGGACTGGGTTCACTGTCACCTTAAAGTCCCCACAGATGCGAACCTTCTTTGGTTCCCCAGGCGTATTACTCAACGACCTCTTCATTACAGGAACGATGGGTGTAGCCCACTCGCTCCAGTCCACTTTGGACAATACTCCCGAACGTTCCAAACCTTCCAGCTCTGCTTCGACGGCTGGGCGGATGGCATAAGGTACCGGTCTGGCCTTAAAAAACTTTAGGCTTGCATTTTCCTCTATTTTGATCGTCGCTGTTATGCCTTTTAGTGTTCCGAGTCCCTGCTGGAACACTTCTTGTGCGTCAGTTAGCATTTTTGACAGTCGTCCAGGTGTGACGTCGTCATCCTTGTTTGGCATCTACAATCAGTGCTTGTATGGAATGCCAATCTAGCTGTATCTTCCGGATCCATTCACGTCCTAGTAGTGGTGGTCCTCCATCTGGCAATACATATAGGTCCATTTTTGGTGTTTCCTTGCCGTTATATATTACGTTCACCCTTATTTTTCCTTTGGGGTAGACTTTTTGCCCCGTGTACGTCTTCAAGACAATCTTTGTATCTCTCAAGGGTATATGTGAGAATAGCCACTTGTAGTCCCTTCGGTTTATGACTGTTAGGGCTGATCCTGTGTCCAATTCCATTTTCACTTGGACTCCTGCTATCTTGAGTGTGACCCAGATAGTTTGGTGATCCTCCGTTTTGATCACATTATGTAGTTTCAGACAACCCAGCTCCTTGCTTCCGGAGTCTGTATCACTCTTCTGTTCGTCTGAACTACTCTCCATCACCTTATCTACCTTCTTGTACTTCTCCTGTGGAGATTTCTTGCTGCTGGTTTTCTTTCCCGACCTGCAGACTCTTGCTATGTGTCCTACTTTTCCACACTGTCTGCACACTTTGTCCTTGAACCAGCAATCATTATGGTCGTGTGTTGTTCTGCCGCAGCAATAGCACTTCACTGTTCCGTATGACATTTCATTTGTGCCATATTCTTGTGGTCTCCATTGTATCTCTGCAGCGCCCCGTGCTGCTGCTTCGTGTGATACTGCAATGCTGAAAGCCTTGTCTAGCGTAAGATCCTTTTCTGATAGAAGCCGTTTCTGGGTTCCTTCACTTTGAAGCCCACACACAAACTTGTCCCTTAAAGTATCTGCTAGTCCCGTTCCAAACTGGCAGTGTTTCGATAGCTTGCTCAGTTCCGTTAAATACTCAGCATTACTTTCATCTTTATGCTGGTTCCTTTTGTGAAACTTAAATCTTTCTGCTATCAGCAGCGGTGTGGGGTTTAAGTGGTCCTGTAGGATTGACACTATGTTTTCAAAATCCTTTTCTACTGGCTTCTCTGGGGTTACTAGGTTTCGTAGTAAGCCATACGTTTTTGCACCCATTGAATTCAACAATACCAGCGCTTTCTTGTCATCTGGCACTTCATTCGCCTTGCAGTATACTTCTATGCGTTCGACATATGTCGTCCAATCTTCGACTTCATTGTCGAACGCTGTGATACTGCCACGCTTGGGCATTTTTGGGTGTGGTTAGACTGGCTTAAAATGGCATCTCCCGCGCTTTCCTTTCTTCCCCGCTGCGGCTTAAAATGGCGTCTCCCGCGCTGCTGCCAATGCCGCTCTCGGCGGTCCTCATGGCAAATGGCGACGTCCTGTGGGTTTTGTGCGCTGCTCCTGCGCTGCTGCCAACGCCGCTCTCTGCGGTCCTCGTGCCAATGGCAGCGCCTCGCGATTTCCTGCGCGCCTCTCTCCCCCGTTGACGCTGCTCGGCCCTTGACCACCGGCTGCGCTCTGCTCTCTCTCGTCTCTCTCCCCCGTTGACGCCGCTCGGTCCTGAACACCGGCTGTGCCCTGTGCGCTCTGCCCTCTCTCCCCCGTCGACGCTGCTCGGCCTTTTTCTGTGCCGCTCGGTCGGGCTCTAGACCGTCGCTGTCCGGGAAGGGTCTGCACAGTACCTGTTGCCAGCCCGTTTCGCTGGACCACCGTGACTGGAAAGCCAAGCCTGGCTCTCGACAGCCTCCCCTGCGATGCTCAAATCTCCGCTGGGTGACTGGGCGGTTGCCCGTGGTTGACGCCCGTGCTTCTGGACTCGACCTTCTTCCACTGTTCTCCAGGAGTGAATCCCTGGGAGGTGATGCAGAGTTGCAGGTAGGTTCGAACTTGCTCGTCGCCACTGTTACATCCGTGTAATAATAAGAAAAGGACTGCAGAGAACGGTACAACAGGTGTTTACTCAACGTGGTTCAAACTGCAACTGAAACAACAGATTACTACTCAGCGTTATATACAGGTGTGGTCACTGCCGGTACTACAGTATACACGAGCTGTAGAAAATAGTTCCCCCCTTAAAGGTACATACATTACACTACTTACCTGATGTGATCCCCGAGCAGCGGGGAAGCTGTTGGCGAACTCTAAAAATCTAAAGGTAAATTTAAAATAATAATTAATTGCCTCATAACAATCCAGCTAATGATCTAAATTGCCTCCCCTGCCGCTTGGTGTCGGGTCTGTTCAGCGATGACAGACCCGACACCTGGGAGGTTAGCGTGGAGGCAGGTTGACAGCGAGGTCCTGACCATTGTGTCAGTGCCAGCTCTTTGAAAGAACGATCCAATTATCATAGAATCATAGAAATTTACAACACAGAAGGAGGCCATTTGGCCCATCGTGTCCGTGCCGGCCGACAGAGCTATCCACCCTAATTCCACTTTCCAGCTCTTGGTCCGTAGCCCTGTAGGTTACAGCACTTCAATTGCATATCCAAGTACTCTTTAAATGTGATGAGGATTCCTGCCTCTACCACCTTTTCAGGCAGTGAGTTCCAGACCCCCACCACCCTCTGGGTGAATAAAGTTCTCCTCAAATCCCCTCTAAACCTCCGACCAATTACTTTAAATCTATGCCCCCCCTGGTTCATGACCCTTCTGCTAAGGGAAATAGGTCCTTCCTATCCACTCTATCTAGGCCACTCATAATTTTATACACCTCAATTAAATCTCCCCTCAGCCTCCTCTGTTCCAAAGAAAACAACCCCAGCCTATCCAGTCTTTCCTCATAGCTAAAATTCCCCAGCCCAGGCAACATCCTCATAAATTAGTACAACTTCCCCTTGCTTTTTCCCCAGAGCCCTGCAATTTTTTCCTTTTCAAGAATTGATCAAATTCCCTTTTGAAAGTTATTATTGAATCTGTTTCCACCGCCCTTTCAGGCAGCGCATTCTAGATCATAACAACTCGCTGAATTAAAAAAATTCTCCTCATCTCCCCTCTGGTTCTTTTGCCAATGATCTGTGTCCTCTGGTTCCCGACCCTCCTGTCACTGGAAACAGTTTCTCCTTATTTACTCCATCAAATCCCTTCATAATTTTGAACACCTCTATTAAATTTCCCCTTAACCTTCTCTGTTATAAGGAGAGCAATCCCAGCTTCTCCAGTCCCTCCACATAACTGAAGTCCCTCATCCCTGGTATACAAACATATGAAATAGATGGGCAGGAAAGGCCCAGCTGCTCCATCGAGCCGGCCCCTTCACCACGATCATCGTGGCTAAACACGTCCTCCCTCCTCGACCTCCCTTCCCCCGCCCCGCCCCCAACACGTCTTCCCTCCTCGACCCCCTTCCCCCGCCCCGCCCCAACACGTCTTCCCTCCTCGACCCCCTTCCCCCGCCCCGCCCCCAACACGTCTTCCCTCCTCGACCCCCTTCCCCCGCCCCGCCCCCAACACGTCTTCCCTCCTCGACCTCCCTTCCCCCGCCCCGCCCCCAACACGTCTTCCCTCCTCGACCCCCTTCCCCCGCCCCGCCCCCAACACGTCTTCCCTCCTCGACCTCCCTTCCCCCGCCCCGCCCCCAACACGTCTTCCCTCCTCGACCCCCTTCCCCCGCCCCGCCCCCAACACGTCTTCCCTCCTCGACCCCCCTTCCCCCGCCCCGCCCCCAACACGTCTTCCCTCCTCGACCTCCCTTCCCCCGCCCCGCCCCCAACACGTCTTCCCTCCTCGACCTCCCTTCCCCCGCCCCGCCCCCAACACGTCTTCCCTCCTCGACCTCCCTTCCCCCGCCCCGCCCCCAACACGTCTTCCCTCCTCGACCTCCCTTCCCCCGCCCCGCCCCAACACGTCTTCCCTCCTCGACCTCCCTTCCCCCGCCCCGCCCCAACACGTCTTCCCTCCTCGATCCCCCTTCCCCCGTCCCCGCCCCAACACGTCTTCCCTCCTCGACCTCCCTTCCCCCGCCCCGCCCCAACACGTCATCCCTCCTCGACCTCCCTTCCCCCGCCCCGCCCCAACACGTCTTCCCTCCTCGACCCCCCTTCCCCCGCCCCGCCCCAACACGTCTTCCCTCCTCGACCTCCCTTCCCCCGCCCCGCCCCAACACGTCTTCCCTCCTCGACCCCCCTTCCCCCGCCCCGCCCCCAACACGTCTTCCCTCCTCGACCTCCCTTCCCCCGCCCTGCCCCCAACACGTCCTCCCTCCTCGACCCCCCTTCCCCCGCCCTGCCCCCAACACGTCCTCCCTCCTCGACCCCCCTTCCCCCGCCCCGCCCCCAACACGTCTTCCCTCCTCGACCCCCTTCCCCCGCCCCGCCCCAACACGTCTTCCCTCCTCGACCCCCTTCCCCCGCCCCGCCCCAACACGTCTTCCCTCCTCGACCTCCCTTCCCCCGCCCCGCCCCAACACGTCTTCCCTCCTCGACCTCCCTTCCCCCGCCCCGCCCCAACACATCTTCCCTCCTCGACCTCCCTTCCCCCGCCCCGCCCCAACACGTCTTCCCTCCTCGACCCCCCTTCCCCCGCCCCGCCCCCAACACGTCCTCCCTCCTCGACCTCCCTTCCCCCGCCCCGCCCCCAACACGTCTTCCCTCCTCGACCTCCCTTCCCCCGCCCCGCCCCAACACGTCTTCCCTCCTCGACCTCCCATCCCCCGCCCCGCCCCAACACGTCTTCCCTCCTCGACCCCCCTTCCCCCGCCCCGCCCCCAACACGTCCTCCCTCCTCGACCCCCCTTCCCCCGCCCCGCCCCAACACGTCTTCCCTCCTCGACCCCCTTCCCCCGCCCCGCCCCAACACGTCCTCCCTCCTCGGCCTCCCTTCCCCCGCCCCGCCCCCAACACGTCTTCCCTCCTCGACCCCCCTTCCCCCGCCCCGCCCCCAACACGTCCTCCCTCCTCGACCTCCCTTCCCCCGCCCCGCCCCCAACACGTCTTCCCTCCTCGACCCCCTTCCCCCGCCCCGCCCCCAACACGTCCTCCCTCCTCGACCTCCCTTCCCCCGCCCCGCCCCCAACACGTCTTCCCTCCTCGACCTCCCTTCCCCCGTCCCCGCCCCCACAGCCGTGTAATCTCCCGGGAGAGGGAACAAAACGGAGAAAAAAAACAAAATCATTGTAGTAAATCTTCCAGATTTATGAAGCTTTAGCTTAACTTCTTTGTTTTTGTACTCTACAAGATTAGAAGATTAAATGTGAGAGATTTAGAATAGAGGGCAGGAAAGCCCTCTTCACACAGGGAGTTGTCTGGCTGTGGAATTCACTTCTGGGGTTAGTGGCCGAGGCAGAAACTATCAACATTCAAGATTGGAGAGGTGGTGAAGGAGAGTGGGGATGAAGGGATATGGGAACAGGGTGGGGAAATGTGATTAGAACTATTTGTTTGCCTGGAGGGTAAACACTCACACAGACTGGTTGGGTCGAATGGCCTGTTTCCGTGTGGTAATTTCTATATATTTCCGTGTGTAATTTACTGTTACAACTGACCTGAGTTGTAATCATACTCTTGTGACTGGAATCCTCTTCCAATATAGTCATTTGCTGTTGTATTCTGTTACTTTTTAAGATATGCCTTGAGTGTTTTATTGAGAAGCCCTCAGGTCACTATGTTCTGACAATTAATGCACCACTGAAAAAGCTTTCTTAATCTGTTATTTTATTCACAGTTGTACTTTCTGTCTAAGAAACAATACATTGTGAATAAATCCCCACCCCTGTAACAGAAACCTGCTGCCCGGATTTGTACATTTCTGTACAAGAACGGACTTGCATTTATAGAAAGTCTTACATGTCCTAAGGACACCCAAAGTACAGAGGTAGTTTTGAAGTGTATCATAGGCAAATGCGGCAGCCAATTTGTGCATCAGTTGGCACAGAGATTGTAAATTCATTGTCAGCTGTGACTCATTGGTAAGGCGCCCATACATTTTTAAGACAGTGTTTAGTTTTTGACAATGCATAGGATGTAGCTTAAATTTGCAACAGCAGCACAAATGGATGTTTCTGAAAGAGCTTTACCTTAATAGGTCAGGCTTAAGGTAGAATTTATTTGTCTTTGCACCATTTATTGTAGAGTTTGGTTTCCAAACTGGGATCCAGGGGCCCCACGGAGCATCTCCTAAGAGGTCCTGAGTCGTGACCACCAAAGGTGTGCGCAGAGATGGAGCTGAGCGATGATGGAGTGGGAGGTGGAGTGGTGAGGGGTGTCTGCACCGAGGCAGAGTGAGAGGCAGCAAGAAGCCGATGCTGGACTTGGCTAACTGTTTAAATGGTCTCTCCATGGTTCAGGGAGACCATTGACCCTCACACCATGTAGTTGTATTTCCTCGGCAGTTCTGCCAACTGCCCATTGTGACACCGATAGGAGTGCGGCAGAACAGTTCGGATAAAGGCCGGGATAAGCAGAGGTCCCAACCTTGATTTGGAAATCCCAGCTAGCCTTGTAAAGGGCGGGAGCATCCTTGTAGGGTGAGCCAGGTTAGTGGGGCAGAGCTGGGATTCCCTATGTTGGAAGTTCCTGCTTCCCTGGTCCTTGTTAGAAGGTGGTATAAAACTGAAGGCTGGTACATCGAGAGCGATGAAGTGTTTTGGCTCCCACATTGGGGAGGTCTAGGCTGGGGAAGTGGCATAGACCCCTGAAGATGGGGAAAGCAATTCCCCCCCCAAATTTTTTTGTATTGTCTCCCTTACCTCAACGGGAACGGGACCAATATCCTCGTAGGAGGGTTGGCTAGTGCTGTTGGGGAGGGTTTAAACTAGCTTGGCAGGGGGATGGGAACCTAAGTATGGAGTCAATAGGGAGGGAAGAAAAACTGGAATTGGAAAACAAAAACGTAAAAAGTAAATTGGAAGGACAGAGGAATCGCGGGCTAGATAGTAGTCAACAAGGAGGTTTGCCTGTACTAAATGGTATATACTTCAACGCAAGGAGTATAGCGAACAAGGCAGATGAGCTGAGGACACAGGTAGATACTTGGGACTATGATATTATAGCTACTACAGAGACGTGGCTGAAAGAGGGGCAGGTATGGCAGCTCAACATTCCTGGTTACAGGATTTTCAGATGGGATAGAGAGGGAGGTAAAAAGGGAGGAGGGGTCGTGGTATTGATTGAAGAAACTATTACAGCTGTGAGGAGGGATGATATGTTGGAGGGATCATCAAATGAGGCCATATGGGTCGAATTGAAAAACAAAAAAGGGGCGATCACGCTGCTGGGAGTGTACTACAGACCCCCAAACAGTGAGAGGGAGATAGAAGAACAAATATGTAGACAAATTTCAGAGAAGTGCAAAAACTATAGGGCAGTAATAGTAGGGGATTTCAACTACCCCAATATTAACTGGGATAAAATTAGTGTGAAGGGTATAGAGGGTGTGGAATTCCTAAAATGCATCCAGGAGGACTTTTTTAGCCGGTATGTAGCAAGCCCAACAAGGGAGGGGGCGGTTCTGGACTTAGTTTTAGGGAATGAAGCTGGGCAGGTAGAAGGCGTATCAGTGAGGGAGCATTTTGGTGCTGGTGACCATAATTCTGTTAGATTTAAGGTAGTTATGGAAAAGGACAAGGATAGACCAGGAATAAAAGTTCTAAATTGGGGAAAAGCAAATTTTGCTAAGCTCAGAGGGGATTTAGCCACAGTGGAGTGGAAACAGCTACTTGAAGGTAAAACAGTGTCAGAGCAGTGGGAGGCATTCAAGGAGGAGATACAGAAGGTTCAGACCAAATATGTGCCCTTAAAGAAAAAAGGTGGGACTAACAAATCTAGAGCCCCCTGGATGTCTAGGGACATAAAGAAAAAAAGGGAGGCGTTTGACAGATACCGAGAGCTAAATACTCCAGAATCTTTAGGGGAGTACAGAGAGTGCAGGGGTGCAATTAAAAAGGATATTAGGAAAGCAAAGAGAGAGCATGAAAGATTCTTGGCAAGTAAAATCAAGGAAAACCCAAAGATGTTTTATAAATATATTAAGAGTAAGAGAACAACTAAAGAAAGGGTAGGGCCTATTAGAGATCAAGAGGGTAATCTGTGTGTGGCAGTGGGAGATGTCGGTAGGGTTCTTAATGAATACTTTGCGTCTGTTTTCACAAAGGAGAGGGGCGAAGCAGACATTGTTATCGGGGGGAGGAGTGTGAAATGTTAGATGAAATAAACATAGTGAGAGAGGAAGTATTAAGGGGGTTAGCAACTTTAAAAGTGGATAAATCCCCAGGGTTAGAACATAAGAACATAAGAAATAGGAGCAGGAGTAGGCCAATCGGCCCCTCGAGCCTGCTCCGCCATTCAATAAGATCATGGCTGATCTGATCCTAACCGCCAATCTACTATCACAGAACCATCTCCTGAATCTAACAGAATTAGAAACACAAAATAGGAGCAGGATCAGGCTACACGGCCCCTGGGCCCGCTCCGCTACCCACAGGGCCATGTCCGATCCGAACCTAGACTCATGTCCAAATTCCTGCCCGCTCCCCGTAACCCTTAATTCCCTTTACTTCTAGGAAACTGTCTATTTCTGTTTTAAATTTATGTAATGATGTAGCTTCTACAGCTTTTTGGGCAGCATATTCCATGGACCTACCACCCTCTGAGTGAAGTAGTTCCTCCTCATCTCAGTTTTGAAAGAGCAGCCCCTTATTCTAAGACTATGCCCCCTAGTTCTAGTTTCACCCATCATCGGGAACATCCTCCCCGCATCCACCCGATCCAACCCCTTCACAATCTTATATGTTTCAATAAGATCGCCTCTCATTCTTCTGAACTCCAATGAGTAGAGTCCCAATCTACTCAACCTCTCCTCATATGTCCATCCCCTCATCCCCGGGATTAACCGAGTGAACCTTCTTTGTACTGACTCGAGCGCAAGTATGTCTTTTCTTAAGTATGGACACCAAAACTGTATGCAGCATTCCAGGTGCGGTCTCACCAATACCTTGTACAACTGAAGCAATACCTCCCTATTTTTATATTCTATCCCCCTAGCAATGAAAGCCAACATTCCATTGGCCTTCTTAATCACTTGCTGCACCTGCATACTAACCTTTTGAGTTTCGTGCACCAGGACCCCCAGATCCCTTTGTACTTCAGTACTTTCAAGTTTCTTGCCATTAAGATAATAACTTGCTCTATGATTTTTCCTGCCAAAGTGCATAACCTCACACTTTCCAGTATTGTATTCCATCTGCCAAATCTCTGCCCACTTACTTAGCCTGTCTATGTCCCCTTGCAGGTTTTTTATATCCTCCTCACTCACTACTTTCCCTCCCATCTTAGTATCATCTGTAAACTTTGATATGTTACACTCGGTCCCCTCCTCCAAATCGTTAATATAGATTGTAAAGAGTTGGGGACCCAGCACTGACCCCTGCGGAATACCACTAGTTACTGATTGCCAGTCTGAGAATGAACCATTTATCCCAACTCTCTGCCTTCTGTTAGATAACCAATCCTCTATCCATGCCAGAATATTACCCCCAATCCCGTGATTTTTTATCTTAAGCAATAATCTTTTGTGTGGCACCTTGTCAAATGCCTTTTGGAAGTCTAAATACACTACGTCCACTGGTTCCCCTTTATCCACCCTATATGTTACTTCCTCAAAGAACACCAACAAATTTGTCAAACATGACTTCCCCTTCATAAACCCATGCTGACTTTGTCCTATTAAATTATGATTATCCAAATGTCCTGTTACTGTCTCCTTAATAATGGACTCCAAAATTTTACCTACCACAGATGTTAGGCTAACCGGTCTATAGTTTCCAGCCTTCTGTCTACTGCCCTTTTTAAATAAGGGTGTTACATTAGCAGTTTTCCAGTCTGCCGGGACCTTTGCTGAGTCCAGGGAGTTTTGGAAAATTATTACCAATGCATCCACAATCCCTACCACCACTTCCCTCAAGACCCTCGGATGTAAGCCGTCAGGTCCAGGTGATTTATCCGCCTTGAGTCCCATTATTTTACCGAGTACCACTTCCTTAGTGATTTTGATCATGTTTAGCTCCTCCCCCCCCCCCCCCCATAGCCCCCTGTTTGTCCAGTATTGGGATATTCTTAGTGTCCTCTACTGTAAAGACTGATACAAAATATTCATTCAGTGTTTTTGCCATCTCCATATTTCCCACCATTAATTTCCCGGTCTCATCCTCTAAGGGACCAACATTTACTTTAGCCACCCTTTTTCTTTTTATATAACTATAAAAACTCTTACTATCTGTTTTTATATTTTTTGCTAATTTACTTTCATAATCTATCTTCCCTTTCTTAATCAATCCTTTTGTTATTTTTTGCTGTCTTTTAAAGTTTTCCCAATCCTCTATCCTCCCACTAGATTTGGCTACCTTATATGCCCTTGTTTTTAGTCGAATACTATCCTTAATTTCTTTACTTAGCCACGGATGGCTGTCTTTTCTTTTACACCCTTTTCTTCTCAGTGGAATATATATTTTTTGGAAGTTGTAAAATAACTCCTTAAATGTACACCACTGATCATGTATCGTCTTACCCTTTAATCTATTTTCCCAATCCACTCTACTCAATTCCGCTCTCATACCTTCGTAGTCTCCTTTATTCAAGCTTAGCACGCTTGTTTGAGATCCAACCTTCTCACCCTCTAATTGAATATGGAATTCAACCATGTTATGGTCACTCATTCCAAGGGGATTCTTTACTGGGACATTTTTAATTAAACCTGTCTCGTTACACAGGACCAGATCTAAGGATGCTTGCCCCCTGGTTGGTTCAGTTACATACTGCTCAAGAAACCCATCCCTAATACACTCAATGAACTCATCCTCAAGGCAGCCCTGCCCAATTTGATTTGTCCAATTAATATGATAGTTAAAATCCCCCATAATTATAGATGTTCCCTTATTACAAGCCTCAACTATTTCCTGATTGATACTCCATCCAACAGAGTTGCAACTGTTCGGAGGCCTATAGACTACGCCCACTAGTGTTTTTTTCCCCTTATTATTCCTTATCTCCACCCAAACTGTTTCATTATCCTGATCTTTTGACCCAATATCATTTCTCTGTATTACAGTGATTCCTTCCTTTATTAACATAGCCACCCCACCTCCCCTTCCTTCCTGCCTGTCCTTCCTGATCGTTAAATAACCTGGTATGTTTAATTCCCAGGCATTGTCACCCTGCAGCCATGTTTCTGTAATGGCCACAAGATCATACCCATATGTAGTTATTTGTGCCATTAACTCGTCTATTTTGTTACGAATGCTACGTGCATTCAGATAGAGAACTTTCAAATATGTTTTGTGACACTTAGTTCCTGCTTTTGCCCTTTTTATTACTTTACCTTTTACTCCATACCTTCTGCCCCTTCCTGACATGCTCTGGTTTTTAATTTCCCCACTGCTACCTAAGTCTATGACCTTCTCTGTTGTCATTTTTATTATTTGGTCTCTAGGACCCTCCCCCCCACTAGTTAGTTTAAAGCCCTCTCTACAGCCCTAGTTATATGATCCGCCAGGACTCTAGTCCCAGCACTGGCCAAGTGAAGCCCGTCCCAACGGAACAGCTCCCTCCTGCCCCAGTACTGGTGCCAGTGTCCCAGGAAGCAAAACCCATTTCTCCCACACCAGTCTTTGAGCCACGCATTTAACTCTCTAATTTTATTAGTCCTAGCCAAATTCGCTCGTGGCTCAGGTAATAATCCAGAGATTATTGCCCTTGAGGTTCTGTTTTTTAATTTGACCCCTAGCTGCTCATACTCCTTTAACAGAACCGGCTTCCTAGTCCTATCTACGTCGCTTGTACCAACATGGACCACGACAACTGGATCCACCCCCTCCCACTGCAAGTTTCTTTCCAGCCCAGAGGAGATGTCCTTAACCCTGGCACCGGGTAGGCAACACAGCCTTCGGGACTCTCACTCTCAGCTGCAGAGAACTCTATCTATCCCCCTAATAATACTATCCCCTACCACTACAACATTTCTATTTACTCCCCCCTCTTGAATGGCCCCCCGTTCCACAGTGCTGTGGCCAGGTTGCTCATCCTCCCTGCAGTCCCAGCTCCTGTCCCCACAGGGAGTAAGAACCTCGAACCTGTTGGACAAGAGCAAGGGCTGCGGCTCCTCCAGCTCTACCTCCTGGATCCCCGTACCTGCCTCACTCGTAGTCACACCGTCCTGTCCCTGACCATGGGCTACATCTGAATTAATTAACTTCATAGGTGTGACCACCTCCTGATACACAGAGTCCAGGTACTTCTCCCCCTCCCTGATGTGTCGCAGTGTCTGAAGCTCAGACTCCAGCTCATCAAAATATATCCCAGGCTGTTTAGCGAAGCAAAAGAGGAAATAGCAGAGGCCCTGACCATCATTTTTTAATCCTCTCTGGCTTCAGGTGTGGTGCTGGAGGACTGGAGGACTGCTAATGCGGTACCCTTTTTTAAAAAGGGAGAGAAGGATAGACCGAGTAATTACAGGCTAGTCGGCCTAACCTCGGTGGTGGGAAAATTATTGGAAAGAATTCTGAAGGACAGGATAAATTTTCATTTAGAAAGACATGGATTAATCAAGGATAGTCAGCACGGATTTGTTAAGGGAAGGTCATGTCTGACAAACTTGATTGAATTTTTTGAGGAGGTAACAAGGAGGGTAGATGAAGGTAATACATTTGATGTAGTTTATATGGAGCTGCGAATGGATACATACTGGAGCATTCGCGATGCTGAGGACGTTGTGGATATCACGTTTAATCAGTTGGTCACACTGCATGTAAAGGCTGCACAGGCAGGAAGGGAATGGGTGACTGCCAGGCAGAGTAGTAGGTGCAGGCAGGTAGTGCAGGGGTCCCTTGTGGCCATCCCCCTCTCAAACAGATATACCGCTTTGGATATTGTTGAGGGAGATGGCTTATCGGGGGAAGGCAGCAGCAGCCAACTTCCTGGCACCGTGGGTGGTTCTGCTGCACAGGACGGGAGGAAAAAGAGTGGGAGAGCTATAGAGCTATAGTAATAGGGGATTCTATTGTAAAGGGAATAGTTAGGCGTTTCTGCAGCCGCAAACGAGACTCCAGGATGGTATGTTGCCACCCTGGTGCAAGGGTCAAGGATGTCTCGGAGCGGCTGCAGAGCATTCTGGAGGGGGAGGGTGAACAGCCAGTTGTTGTGGTGCATATAGGTACCAACAATATAGGTAAAAACCGGGATGAGGTCCTAAAAGGTGAATATAGGGAGTTAGGAGATAAATTAAAAAATAGGACCTCAAAGGTAGTAATCTCAGGATTGCTACCAGTGCCACGTGCTAGTCAGAGTAGAAATAGAAAGATATTTCAGATGAATACGTGGCTAGAGGAATGGTGCAAGGGGGAGGGATTCAAATTCCTGGGACATTGGAACCGGTTCTGGGGGAGGTGGGACCAGTACAAACTGGACGGTTTGCACCTGGGCAGGACCGGGACCGATGTCCTAGGGGGGAATGTATGCTAGTGCTGTTGGGGAGGGTTTAAACTAAAATGGCAGGGAAGGGATAATTACAGTCCCAGCCCTTTCGGGCTGCCCCAGATCAGGCGTATTCCCCAGACGTTCACCTTCAACTTAAGTTAGAGATAGCCGAATTCCATAAGATGCTTAAATGGGTCTAAAGGTTCAGGCTATCTCTCCCTAAAGGAAAGGAATGACTAAAGATGTTACCGTCCTCCAGATAGTACTTTTAATAAGTTGAACTAGACTGTAATCTTCCGGATATTATGAGGGTCCGGAATACCCCCCAGAATTCTGCAACTCCTTACAAAAGAGTGTACAGAATTTGTGGGTTCGCGAGTCTATACAGAATTACTCTTTGAGACAATTCTAAAAACATATCGTTTTTTTACAGCACAGAAAGAGGCCCTTCGGCCCATCGTGTTTATTTAAGAGCTGACATTCAGTTAACATCTGTTGAATCAGTCGCAACATTAATAATTCAAAATACAATTAGCTTACATTTCTTATTTCTCAGAGATCCTTATTCTCAAATCTTTACATCGTTACATTTTTTATTCCTTACATATTTCTAAATCCAGAATATCCACCAAAATCAATCACTTTTGACTTGCCGAGACTTACAGAGATGCCTCTGGAAAGTTGAGAAACGCCGTGCCCGTTCAGCGTGTTCTGACTTTCTGTTAAAAAGGTCTTATTTTTATACCCTTTTGGCTTTGGTTTCTTCTTTGATGTTCTCTGCTGATGTCAGCTAATTGTCTTTATTGATCCCTCTTTCAAATGCTTTTTATTTACTATCAATTTTACTATTGCATGCATAATTATTTCTCTACCTTTAGGTGTTCCAAAAACCATCATAAAAACAATGACAGCTATGGTTTCTGTTTGATGCCATTCTTATCGAAGATTCTTCATTCAATTCCTAATATTGGTTTTACTGGTTTTTAGTAGACATTTGAGTCTCCGTAGTTTTCCACGTTCAACACAAAAACAATGCAATTGCTTGGTGTCATCTATTTGATGTCATATCTTCAAAGTCTTTTTGTTGGTTTCGTTTTTACTATATCTAAATTAAAGACACTTCAACTGAATGTTTCATCCATTTCTAGCTATCTCAATTGGTTGCATATTTAATCTTATGGTTCCTGTTTTCCAAGTTTAACATAAAACTATTTGACCAGCAGATGTTTCTTTTACTTGATGTCATGTTTTCAAAGGCACATGCCTCTTTTAATGTTTGTGTTTCTGTTTTATCATGTTAGCTCTTCACACTTCACTTGGGTCTTCCATTGTGTTACACCCAAACTCTAGACTCTTCGGAAGCACCAATGGTTTGCTTCAATCTTTCATTGTTTTAGAATATTTAACGAATTCCCATTTCAAAGCTTGTTTACAACTTTGTTATCAACTGATCTTTTCTCAGATGCCTGTTCTCTGTTTACAGCCTGTCTGCTGAGACTTGTGTCTTTTAAACCCAGTCTGTCTTTTATTAATGATATCAGAATTCTGTTCATAGTATCGTGTATTTCTCTGAATCATGGCTATTCCTTCACACCCCCACCTTGACCAAAAGATGAGCTAATAACATCAGGGCAGAGTTTGGTCAATATTGCACATGAAGTTACAATAACATATTAAGTTCACGAGATGTACAATCATGTGCTGCATGAAAATTCCTTTGAAGTCATCCTAGGACAATGTTTTGTCTTATTTTAAATTGTACACAATTTAAAAGGATGATTTTACATAGTCATGCTATTAGCGAAACAACAATGTCCTTAAAATGTCCAATCGTCAAATATACTTTCCATAGAGATGAGTTATTCATACGAATCAAGAAAATGTCAGTTGAAACTAGTTGAAGCTTGACACGCTGTTCCTTCGATCCAGCGTGTGTACCGATGCGTGTTGTGGTAAAGGCCTTGCCATGCGCTTAGTTGATTCCTTCTTTATCCGTTGTGTCTTCCTCCTTTGCTGAAGTAACTCGTTGATCTTCCCTTGTTTCGGTTGTTGCTTTTCGCAAATCCAATTCCTGATGCGTTGCCAAGCAACATGTAGAAGTGTCAGTGACACTTTCTGACTTCCTGTCGTCAGTAATTCGATCGCATCCATTTCCTGTGTCGTACTCCAAGCTGGGTCTTTAAAGACAAGTGTACAACTGCACCTTCTATTGTTCCTCCTTTTCGGTATCCTTCAGGACATCTTTTGATTTTGGCTATGGAGACCTTTTTAAAAAGATGCTTGCCATTTGGCTGGTTAATATGTATTTGAACTGTTCCTTCATTAATAACAGACTGTATTTGAACAGGTTATTTCCACTTCAGTCTTAAACCAGGTTTCTGCTCGAACTTCTTTTCCTGTACCCATTCTCTTACTATGGATTGCCATACTTTATTTGTCAATTTTTTCTGCCTATTTGCTTCCCTTAGCCTCTTATCAATTCGATTAATCTCCTTTGTCACTTTTTTTTTCTAACTGTCGCTGTCGGGTCAAGGACTGAGTGTGTAGAGGCAATAAAAGAACTATGGGTAAGCAGTGTATGCATCTCAACCCCATACATCAGATAATATGGAGTTTCTTAGGGGGCACTGTTCCTGATGCAGATGTGGGCACATTATTGAGTGATAGCTGTACTTCCGGAATGCTGGCGGTCCACTTATTTCCCTGATTCTCAACAGTTTGACCAATAACTTTATTACTTCCCGATTTTTTACATTCCACCAGCCCCGCTGATTGTGGATGACGTGGCGTGCTGTGCTCTAAGCCAATCCCCCTTTGTTCGCAATAGTCTTTAAAGACCTTAGCTACAAAGGCTCTGCCTTTAACGGAGTGCAAGATTTTGGGTGCACCAGCTACAGTAATTATATCAGAAATAGCCCTGGCGAGTGCGTTTTCTGAAACAGTTTGTGGGACCAGCCAGCAAAAGGAAGTGCATCCATCCACACAAACAAGAACATGTCTGTATCCCTAAAATGGGGGATGTGGTCAAATAAAGTCAATAAAGAATTTTCTCATTTGCTCATCAGCTTTCACAGGAGCCAATGGTGGTGGCTTAATTTAGTGATGACTTTTTAGTCGAATAGCTTGGCTCACAATTTGCCACCTATATTTTACAGGCTTTAAGCATGCCTGGCCACCAATATAAGGGTCAATTTGCAGAATGTTATTCTGGCACTACAATATGATTGACTTATGCCCTTGTGAGCTTCTTTTACAAGCTGTTCTCGTTTGTGGCTCGGGGGTACTTCTCGGTTTCCTTTGGGCAACTTAACTAGTACAATACCCGTAGGGGTTTCCGAGTAAAAGTACCTCGGTGGACATTCTGGTGGATTCTCTGTTATTGGGTCTAATAGCTGAATCAGTTCCTCATCCTGATTAGCTGCCCATTCTGCCCTAGTGATTACACTAACATTGGCAGGCCCCTCTCGAGGGGGTGTCATGCAGACCGAACATTTTGCTTGTTCGTCTGTAAGGCTGTTTCTCTTTGAGTGCACTGTTCCAGTGGTACGCCCGTTTATATCAATCACCTGACACTTCTCTTTCTCCATTCTCGAATGGAGAATTTCCTCCCACAGTGTGGGTTTAATAAAGCCTGCTTTCTTTAAAACATACCGTAATGTTGCGGCTTCAGCATATCGTATTCCCCAGATGTTCACCTTCAACTTAAGTTAGAGATAGCCGAATTCCATAAGATGCTTAAATGGGTCTAAAGGTTCAGGCTATCTCTCCCTAAAGGAAATGAACGACTGAAGATGTTACCATCCTCCGGATAGTACTTTTAATAAGTTGAACTAGACTGTAACCTTCCTGATATTATAAGGGTCTGAATACCCCCCAGAATTCTGCAACTCCTTACAAAAGAGTGTACAGAATTTGTGGGTTCGCGAGTTTATACAGAATTACTCTTTGAGACAATTCTAAAAATATATCGTTTTATTTAAGAGCTGACATTCAGTTAACATCTGTTGAATCAGTCGCAACATTAACAATTCAAAATACAATTAGCTTACATTTCTTTTCTCAGAGATCCTTATTCTCAAATCTTTACTTCGTTACATTTCTTATTTCTTACATATTTCTAAATCCAGAATATCCACCAAAATCAATCACTTTTGACTTGCCGAGACTCATAGTTAAAGACTTACAGAGATGCCTCTGGAAAGTTGAGAAACGCCGTGCCCGTTCAGCGTGTTCTGACTTTCTGTTAAAAAGGTCTTATTTTTATACCCTTTTGGCTTTGGTTTCTTCTTTGATGTTCTCTGCTGATGTCAGCTAATTGTCTTTATTGATCCCTCTTTCAAATGCTTTTTATTTACTATCAATTTTACTATTGCATGCATAATTATTTCTCTACCTTTAGGTGTTCCAAAAACCATCATAAAAACAATGACAGCTATGGTTTCTGTTTGATGCCATTCTTATCGAAGATTCTTCATTCAATTCCTAATATTGGTTTTACTGGTTTTTAGTAGACATTTGAGTCTCCGTGGTTTTCCACGTTCAACACAAAAACAATGCAATTGCTTGGTGTCATCTATTTGATGTCATATCTTCAAAGTCTTTTTGTTGGTTTCGTTTTTACTATATCTAAATTAAAGACACTTCAACTGAATGTTTCATCCATTTCTAGCTATCTCAATTGGTTGCATATTTAATCTTATGGTTCCTGTTTTCCAAGTTTAACATAAAACTAGTTGACTAGCAGATGTTTCTTTTACTTGATGTCATGTTTTCAAAGGCACATGCCTCTTTTAATGTTTGTGTTTCTGTTTTATCGTGTTAGCTCTTCACACTTCACTTGGCTCTTCCATTGTGTTACACCCAAACTCTAGACTCTTTGGAAGCACCAATGGTTTGCTTCAATCGTTCATTGTTTTGGAATATTTAACGAATTCCCATTTCAAAGCTTGTTTACAACTTTGTTATCAACTGATCTTTTCTCAGATGCCTGTATTCTGTATACAGCCTTGTCTGCTGAGACTTGTGTCTTTTAAACCCAGTATGTCTTTTATTAATGATATCAGAATTCTGTTCATAGTATCGTGTATTTCTCTGAATCATGGCTATTCCTTCACAGCAGGGGGTTAGGAACCTGTGCAGGGAGACAGAGGAAAGGGAAACAAGGATAGAAGCAAAAGACAGGAAGGAGAAAAGCTAAAGTGGCAGTCAGAGAAATCAAGGGTTTAAATCAAACATGGCCACAGTAAATAATAATTCTAAAAGGTCTAAGAGTTAAAAAAAACAAGCCTGAAGGCTTTGTGTCTTAATGCGAAGAGCATTCGTAATAAGGTGAATGAATTAGCTGCTCAAATAGAGGTAAACAAATATATGATTGGGATTACGGAAACATGGCTCCAGGGTGGTCAAGGCTGGGAACTCAACATCCAGGGGTATTCAATATTCAGGAAAGACAGGCAAAAAGGAAAAGGAGGTGGGGTAGCATTGCTGGTTAAAGAGGAGATTAACACAATAGTAAGGAAGGATATTAGCTCTGATGATGTGAAATCTGTATGGGTAGAGCTGAGAAATACCAAGGGGCAGAAAACGTTAGTGGGAGTTGTATACAGACCCCCAAACAGTAATGCTGAGGTTTGGGATGGCATTAAACGGAAAATTAGAGATGCGTGCAATAAGGGCACAGCAGTTATCATGGGTGACTTTAATCTACATATAGATTGGGCTAACCAAATTAGTAACAATACTGTGGAAGAGAAATTCCTGGTGTGTATACGGGATGGTTTCCTGGACCAATATGTCAAGGAACCAACTAGAGATCAGGCCATCTTAGACTGGGTATTATGTAACGAGAAAGGATTAATTAGCAATCTTGTTGTGCGAGGCCCCTTGGGGCGGAGCGATCATAATACGATAGAATTCTTCATTAAGATGGAGAGTGAAGTATTTGACTCAGAGACTAGGGTCCTGAATTTAAATAAAGGAAACTACGATGGTATGAGGTGCAAGTTGGGTAGGATGGATTGGGAAATGTTACTTGGTTGACGGTGGACAGGCAATGGCAAACATTTAAAGATCGTATGGATTAACTACAGAATTTGTTCATCCCTGTTTGGCATAAAAATAAAACAAAAAAGATGACTCTACCGTGGCTAACCAGGGAAATTAGGGATAGCATAAGATCCAAGGAGAGGACATGTAAATTGGCCAGAAAAAACAGTAATCCTGAGGATTGGGGGCAGTTTAGGATTCAGCAAAGGAGGACAAAGGGATTAATTAAGAGGGGGAAAATAGAGTATGAGAGTAAGCTTTCAGGGAACATAAAACAGACTGTAAAAGCTTCTATAGATATGTGAAGAGAAAAAGATTGGTGAAGTCAAGCATAGGTCCCTTGCAGTCAGAATCAGGGGAATTTATAATGGGGAACAAAGAAATGGCTGACCAATTAAATATATACTTTGGTTCTGTCTTCACAAAGGAGGGCACAAATAACGTCCCAGAGATGTCAGGGAACATAGGGTCTAATGAGAGGGAGGAACTAAATGAAATCAGTATTTGTAGAGAAATGCTGTTAGGGAAATTGATGGGATTGAAGGCCGATAAATCCCCAGGGCCTGATAATCTACATCCTAGAGTACTTAAGGAAGTGGCCCTAGAAATAGTAGATGCACTGCTGGTCATCTTCCAAAATTCTATAGATTCTGGAACAGTTCCCATGGATTGGAGGGTAGCTAATGTTACCCCACTATTCAAAAAAGGTGGTAGAGAGAAAACGGGGAATTATAGACTGGTAAGCCTGACATCGGTAGTGGGGAAAATGCTGGAGTCCATTATAAAAGATGTAATAGCAGAGCACTTGGAAAACAGTGACAGGATCGGACAAAGTCAACATGGATGTACAAAAGGTAAATCATGCTTGACTAATCTACTGGAATTTTTTGAGGATGTAACTGGTATAGATAAGGGAGAACCAGTGGATGTGGTGTATTTGGACTTTCGGAAGGCTTTTGATAAGGTCCCGCATAAGAGATTAGCGTGTAAAGTTAAAGCACATGGGATTGGGGGCAAGGTACTGACTTGGATAGAGAACTGGTTGGCAGACAGGAAGCAAAGAGTTGGAAGAAACGGTTTTTTTCCCGAGAGGCAGGCAGTGACTAGTGGGGTACCGCAGGGATCGGTGCTAGGACCCCAGCTATTCACAATATATATTAATGATCTAGACGAGGGAACTAGATGTAATATCTCCAAGTTTGCAGACGACACAAAGCTGGGTGGGCATGTGTGCTGTGAGGAGGATGCCGAGAAACTCCAGTATGATTTGGACAGGTTGGGTGATTGGGCAGATGCATGACAGATGCAGTATAATGTGGATAAATGCGAGGTTATCCACTTTGGTGGCAAAAACAGGAAGGCAGATTATTATCTGAATGGCAATAGATTGGAAGAAGGGTAAGTGCAACGAGACCTGGGTGTCCTTGTGCACCAGTCACTGAAGGTAAGCATGCAGGTGCAGCAGGCGGTTAAGAAGACAAATGGTATGCTGGCCTTCGTAGCAAGAGGATTCGAGTACAGGAACAAGGATGTCTTGCTGCAGTTGTACAGGGCCTTGGTGAGATCACACCTTGAGTATTGTGTGCAGTTTTGGTCGCCTTATTTGAGGAAGGATGTTCTTGCCATGGAGGGAGTGCAGCGAAGATTCACCAGACTGATACCTGGGATGGCAGGAATGACGTATGAGGAGAGATTGGTTCGATTGGGCTTATACTCGCTGGAGTTTAGAAGAATGAGAGGGGATCTCATTGAAATTTATAAAATTCTAACAGGACTAGACAGATTAGATGCAGGAAGGATGTTTCCGATGGTCAGGGAGTCCAGAACCAGGGGTCACAGTCTAAAGATAAGGGGTAAGCCATTTAGAACAGAGATGAGGAGGAATTTCTTCACCCAGAGAGTGGTGAACCTGTGGAATTCTCTACCACAGAAGCCAGTTGAGGCCAATTCATTAAATATATTCAAGGAGTTAGATATATTTCTTAAGGCTAAAGGGATCAAGGGATATGGGGAGAAAGCAGGGACAGGGTACTAAATTTGGATGATCAGCCATGATCTCATTAAATGGCGGAGCAGGCTCGAGGGGCCGAATGGCCTACTCCTGCTCTTACCTTCTATGTTTCTATGTTTCTATGTTTAGCAAGGCTTTTGATAAGGTTCCACATGGCAGACTGGTCATGAAGTTAAAAGCCCATGGGATCCAGGGCAATGTGTCAAGTTGGATTTAAAACTGGCTCGGAGACAGGAAGCAGAGGGTAATGGTTGATGGGTGTTTTTGTGACTGGAAGGCTGTTTCCAGTGGGGTTCTGCAGGGCTCAGTACTAGGTCCCTCGTTTTTTGTTGTATATATCAATGATCTAGACTTGAATTTAGGGGGCATGATTAAGAAGTTTGCAGATGATACTAAAATTGGCTGTGTGGTTGATACTGAAGAAGGAAGCTGTAGACTGCAGCAAGATATCAATAAATTGGTCAGGTGGGCAGAACAGTGGCAAATGGAATTCAATCCGGAGAAGTGTGAGGTAATGCATTTGGGGAGGGCTAACAAGGAAAGGGAATACTTATTAAATGGTAGGACACTGAGTAGTGTAGAGGAACAAAAGGACCTTGGAGTGCATGTCCACAGATCCCTGAAGGTAGCAGGCCAAGTAGATAAGGTGGTTAAGAAGGCATACGGAATGCTTGCCTTTATTAGCCGTGGCATAGAATACAAGAGCAGGGAGGTTATGCTTCAACTGTATAAAACACTAGTTAGGCCTCAGCTAGAGTACTGCGTGCAGTTCTGGTCACCACATTACAGGAAAGATGTGATTGCACTAGAGAGGGTACAGAGGAGATTTACAAGGATGTTGCCGGGAGTAGAGAATCTTAGCTATGAGGAAAGACTGGATAGGCTGGGGTTGTTTTCCTTGGAACAGAGGAGGCTGAGGGGAAACCTTATTGAGGTGTATAAAATTATGAGGGGCATAGATAAAGTGGATAGAAAGGACCTATTTCCCTCAGCAGAGGGGTCAAAAACCAAGGGGCACAGATTTAAAGTAATTGGGGGAAGGTTTAGAGGGGATTTGAGGGGAAATTTCTTCACCCAGAGGGTTGTGGGGGTCTGGAACTCGCTGCCTGAAAGGGTGGTAGAGGCAGGAACCCTAACCACATTTAAAAAGTACTTGGATGTGCACTTGGGATGCTGCAATCTGCAGGGCTACGGACCAAGAGCTGGGAAGTGGGGTTAGGCTGGATAGCTCTTTGTTGGCTGGCGCGGACACGATGGGCCGAATGGCCTCCTTCCGTGCTGTAACTTTCTATGATACACACCCAATGGGGACTGATAATGGGATCCTTGGCGTGAGGGGAGGTACCTGGAGAAGCCCGCCCCAGTAGCTGGTAAACATGGGGCAGGTGGGCACCTGAGCTGCAGTGGAGCTTGTGCTTGCCCCCCACTCACCCCACAAACTCTGGGGGGCTGGGGGCAGGGGGGGATTAGTGCTGCTGGGCACATTCGGGGGAGGATCCACGTAAATGTCATGATCATGTCCTGCACATTTTCTGGGCCTGTGTTTCCATGGATTGAGTTCAGGCAGTGGACCTCAATCCGCAGGAACAGGATCCTCCAGCCAGGCACCAACACCCTCCCTCCACGCACCCCTCTGTCACACTCAATCCAGTGTCCTGAGCTTCGGATGACAGGCTCTGATGAAACACCCACATAAACTGATTGCCGTTTAAAGCTCGAAAAACTCTGACCTGGTACGTTGCCCTTTGGCAGAATGGGAATGCCATTTTAATTTTGTCCCTCCTTTC
Source organism: Somniosus microcephalus (assembly GCF_052327205.1). Classification (NCBI taxonomy): domain Eukaryota; kingdom Metazoa; phylum Chordata; class Chondrichthyes; order Squaliformes; family Somniosidae; genus Somniosus; species Somniosus microcephalus. The sequence goes on from NC_141003.1 coordinate 7,637,165, forward strand.
TAAACATCACCCTCCAGATGCAGTCACTGCCAGGTAGCTGTGCCTGTGCCTTTGGGTGTGATTGGGTGGGAGGGGTGGGGGCAGAGCGACAGCTCTGGACGTTCGTGAGCAGAAATTCACATCTTGGGCAGTAGCACAAAACGGGTGGTATTGAATTGGCCGCCCATTATACTCTCGGCCCGATAGACACCCCGCCCGTTATACACCCGCCCGTTATACACCCCGCCCGTTATACCGTTATACACCCGCCCGTTACACACCCCGCCCGTTAGACACCCCGCCCGTTATACACCCCGCCTGTTATACACCCGCCCGTTATACACCCCGCCTGTTATACACACGCCCGTTACACACCCCGCCCGTTATACACCCGCCCGTTATACACCCCGCCCATTATACACCCGCCCGTTATACTCCCTGCCCATTATAAACCTCACCCGTTATACACCCGCCCGTTATACACCCGCCCGATATACACCTGCCCGTTATACACCCCGCCCGTTATACAACCGGCCCGATACACCCACCTGTAATGTATGTACCTTTAAGAGAGGAACTATCTTTTACAGCCCCTGTATACTGCAGTACCAGTAGTGACCACACCTGTATATAACACCGTGTAGTAATTTGTACAGTTAGTTCCAGCACACCCTCTGTTCAGTAAACACCTGTTATTACCGTTCTCCTGCAGTCCGTGTGTTATTGATACGCGGACACTACAGTGGTGACGAGCAGGTTCAAACTCACCTGCACTACTGCATCACCTCACGGGAATCCATCCCTGAAAAGAAGCTTCTTGGAGGTCGAAGCCAGAGCAACGGGCGTCGACCGTGGGCAACCACCCAGTGATCCATCGGAGTTCAGAGAATCGCAGGGGAAGCTGTGGAGGGCTGGGCTTGGTTCTCCAGTCAAGGTGTTCCAGCAAATCAGGCTGGTAACAGGTAGTGCGCTGACCCTTCCTGGACTACAGCGGGCTAGAGCTCGATCGAGCGGCTCTGCAAGGGGGCCGAGCAGCGTCGTCGGGAAGAAAAAGAGAGAGAGAGGGTGGAGCGCACAGGGCGCGGCCGGTGCTCAAGAGCCGGGCAGCATTAAAGAAAATAAAAAAGGGGGAAGGAAAAGAGACGCGCAGTGGACAGCGTCGAAGAAGAATAAAACTAAGAAAATTAATTAACAAAAGAGAGACGCGCAGAAAGCCGCGGGGTGCCGCCATTACTATTTAGAACGCTAGGAGCAGCATTGGCAGCAGCGAGGGAAGAAGCAAAAGCGCGGGAGGTGCCATTTTAAACCACCCAAGATGCCGAAGAGTGGCAGCATCACTGCTTTCGACAACGAAATAGAAGACTGGACCACGTATGTGGAAAGAATTGAAGTGTACTGCAAGGCAAATGAGGTGACCGATGTAAAGAAGGCGTCGGTATTATTGAATTTGATGGGCGCGAGAACGTACGGCCTTTAGCGGAATTTAATTACCCCAGCTAAACCAATGGAGAAAAGCTTTGAAGAGAATGTCAATATCTTACAGGAACATCTAAACCCTACACCGCTGCTGATAGCAGGAAGATTCAAGTTCCATAAAAGAAACCAGCACAAAGACGAGAGTAATGCTGACTATCTTACGGAACTACGCAAGTTATCGAAACACTGCCAGTTCGGAGCAGGATTGGCAGATACCTTAAGGGATAAGTTTGTCTGCGGGCTCCAGAGTGAAGGAACCCAGAAACGACTACTTTCGGAAAAGGACCTTACGCTAGAAAAGGCTTTCAGCGTGGCAGTATCCTACGAAGCAGCAGCATGAGGAGCTGCGGAAATACAACAGAAACCGCAAGAATATAGCACCAATGAAATGGCATATGGAGCAGAAAAGTGTTATCGCTGCGGCAGAACATCCCATGACCAGAAGGATTGCTGGTTTAAGGACAAAGTATGCAGGCAATGTGGAAAAATGGGACACATAACACGAGTCTGCAGGTCGGGAAAGAAAACCAACACTAAAAGAACTACTAAGGAAAAGTACAAGAAAGTACAAAAGATGACGGACAGTAGTTCAGAAGATCAGAAGAGTGATAATGGCTCCGGGAGCATGAGACTAAGTTGTCTAAAGTTACACAACGTGATCGCAAAGGAGGATCACCGAACCATTTGGGTCACCCTCATGATAGCAGGGTCCCAAGTAAAGATGGAATTGGACACAGGATCAGCCCTAACAGTCATGAATCGACGAGACTACGAGCGGCTATTCTCACACATACCCTCGAAGGACACGTCCATTGTCTTGAAGACATATACGGGGCAAAAAGTCTACCCCAGAGGAAAAATAAGGGTGCCCGTTAAATACAACGGCAAGGAAACACAGAAACTGTATCTATATATACTACAAGATGGAGGACCACCATTATTGGGACGTGAATGGATCCGAAATATACAATTGGATTGGCATTCCATTCAGGCGCTAACTGTGGCTGACAAAAAGGATGACGACGTCACACCTGGACGACTGTCAAAAATTCTAACTGACGCGAAAGAGGTGTTCCAGCAAGGACTTGGGACTCTAAAAGGCGTAAGGGCAACAATAAAAATTGAAGATAACGCAAACCCAAAATTTTTTAAGGCCAGACCGGTACCGTATGCGATCCGCCCAGCCGTCGAAGCAGAGCTGGAGAGTCTGGAGCGTTCGGGTGTGCTGTCTATTATGTCCGTGTATAATTGAGACACGGACGGCAGGAGTTGGTTATAACAGGTCTTTACTGAATGGAGACAACCTGGAACTACTATGCAAATGTTACTACACAGGCTTATATACAGGGGTGGTCACTACTGGTACTGCAGTATACAGGGGCTGCAGAATATAGTTCCTTCTGCAAAGTACATACACTACAATTCCTCCCCTTTTAGCTAAACAGTACATAACATTCGATTAACAATGAAATAACATATTTACAATTACGGTTGCTAGAGACATTAGTTGAAGTTAAGCAATTATAAGTTCAGTCTTTGAGGAGGCTTCCTGATTCTGTCTGGATAACGCGTCTTTGGGGTATCAGGTTCTTCTGGCAAAGTTGAGTCGGGATCAATGTCATTGTTTGGTTCGTCTGCTTCCAATACCACCGATTCTGCGGTAGATGCAATTGGTACTTCGGTTTCATCGCCAGGTGTATCAGATCATGGTGTGGAGTTGACGTTTCCCAGTGACTCTAGAATCTGGTCAGCATGGCGTCTTACAATGCTCTCTCCAACGTCCACGGTATACATTAGAGGTCCTTGCCGTGTACAGATCGTTCCTGGCTGCCATTTCTCTGTGCGGTAGTCCCGGGCCAAAACTGGTTGACCTATCTTAAAACTCCTGGTCGGCCTTTCATTCATATTCTGAAACTGCCTGTTCTCCACATCTCTTCTGATGTTTGGCTTAACCAAATCCAAGCGGCATCGTAGTCTTCGATTGAAGAACATCATGGCTGGAGTTTGGTTGGTAACCGCATGTGTCGCATTCCGGTAGGCAAACAAGAAGTTATCCACCTTGTGTTGTAGGGGTATATCTTCATTACACATTGCCTTGATAGCCTTCTTGAATGTTTGAACGAACCTCTCGGCCAATCCATTAGTGGCTGGATGATATGGGGCGGATGTGTAATGCTTAACACCATTGTTCTTTAAGAACCTCCGGAACTCTTCAGACACAAACTGTGGTCCATTGTCGGAGCAAATCTGTTCAGGCAGCCCATTCCTGGCGAATATGGTTCGCAAGACTGTGATAGTTTTTTCTGTGGTGGTTGAGGACATTTTTATTACCTCTGGCCACTTTTAATGTGCATCCATCGCAATTAAAAACATCGAGTCCATAAATGGACCAGCAAAATCAATGTGCACCCTTTGCCATGGAGATGAGGGCCACTCTCATGGATGTAGAGGGGCTTGTGGTGGGGCGTTTTGGACCTTCTGGCATCCTGTACAGCTCTTGGTCATCTCTTCGATTTCTCTATCGATTCCCGGCCACCACACAAACGCTCTGGCTAAGTTCTTCATTTTTACCCCTCCCAGATGACCCTCATGAAGCTCATTGAGCACTCTATCCTTCAATTTGGGTGGAATTACTACTCTGGATCCACACATCAAGGTTCCTCTGCACACTGACAGCTGTTCTCTTCTCGGCGAGAATGCTGGCAGCAGTGGTTCGCCATGTGCTGGCCATCCCTTCACCGTTAAATCATAGACCCAGGAGAGTGTCGCGTCGTTTTGTGTTTCCTTTTCTATGTTTGCATTCGTCACAGGGAGACATTCGACTATGGTCGAGTGGAATATCTCCATTGAATCCACTGCAAGTTCTTCTACCACCGTCGGCAACGGTAGGCGTGACAATCCATCAGCATTCCCATGCTGTTTAGTTCCTTTGTACTCGATGTCATATTGGTGTGCCCCTAGGAAAAGGGACCACCTCTGTAGCTGTTGTGCTGTCATTATCGGGACGCCCTTCTGAGGGTTGAAAATGGAGACAAGAGGTTGATGATCAGTAAGTAGAGTAAATTTCTGACCGTGCAGGTAGTGATTAAACTTCTTCACCCCCCACACCAGGCTGAGGGCCTCTCTGTCAATCTGGGCGTAGTTACGCTCGGCTGAAGTTAACGAGCGTGACGCAAAAGCTATCGGCCTCTCTGAACCATCAAGGAATCTATGTGACAGTACCGCCCCAATGCCGTAGGGAGACGCATCACACGCCAGTCTTATCGGTAGTGATGGGTTGTAGTGAGCAAATACTTCTCTTGAAGTGATTAGGTCCTTACTCTTCTGAAAGGCCCGCTTACATTCATCGCTCCATTTCCATGCTACTCCCGTTTGTAGTAGGGCGTTCAGTGGGTGCAGAATTGTGGACAAATTCGGCAAAAACTTATGGTAGCAATTCACCAATCCGAGGAATGACCTCAGTTGCGACACATTTTCAGGTGCTGGAGCCTTAACTACCGCTTCAATTTTGTCAGGGGACTTATGTAACCCCTCTTCATCAATCACGTGGCCACAATACGATATCTGTTTCTTAAAAAACTCGCACTTGGGGCGATTGGCTCGTAGCCCATGTTCCCGTAGTCTAGTGAGCACCTGCTCTAGGTTGGCAAGGTGTTCACTGTCATCTTCACCTGTCACTAGGATGTCGTCCAAGTAACACTGAGTCCCCGGAATCCCTTGCAGGACTTGTTCCATCGCTCTTTGCCATATCGCCGGAGCCGATGCTACTCCGAATACCAGTCGATTATACTGGTAAAGACCTTTGTGAGTGTTTATCGTGAGATACTTCCTAGAGGACTCTTCAACCTCCATCTGCAAATATGCTTGTGCTCGGTCAATTTTTGTAAAACGCTTCCCTCCAGACAGTGAGGCGAAGATGTCTTCTATCCTTGGAAGAGGATATTGTACTGTGTGAAGGACTGGGTTCACCGTCACCTTGAAGTCCCCACAGATGCGAACCTTCCTTGGCTCCTCAGACTTATTGTTTAACGTTTTCTTCATGACAGGAACGATGGGTGTCGCCCACTCGCTCCAGTTTACCTTAGATAACACGCCTGCATTCTCCAGATTCTCCAGCTCTGCCTCGATGGCTGGGCGAATTGCATATGGTACCGGTCTTGCTTTGAAAAACTTGGGAATTGCATTCTCTTCTATTTTTATCGAGGCGGTTACGCCTTTAAGAGTTCCCAGTTCTTGTTGAAATACCTCTTTGGCGTTAGCTAAGATTGTTGACAATCGTCCAGGAGTGACGTCGTCATCCTTTTTACAAGCCACCGTCAGTGCCTGAATGGAGTGCCAGTCTAAACTTATCTTTCTGATCCATTCACGTCCCAATAACGGTGGTCCACCATCTTGCAGTATGTACAGATACAATTTCTGTATTTCCTTGCCGTTGTATTCGACAGGCACCATTATTTTTCCTCTGGGGTATACTTTTTGCCCCATATACGTCTTCAAGACAATGGATGTCTCTTTCAAGGGTATGTGTGAGAATAGCCGCTCGTAGTCTCGTCGATTCATGACGGTTAGAGCTGATCCTGTATCCAATTCCATTTTGACTTGGGACCCTGCTATTGTGAGGGTGACCCAAATGGCTCGGTGATCCTCTTTTGCGATTACGTTGTGAAGTTTGAGACAGCTTAGTCTCTTGTTCCCGGATTCACTATCGCTCATCTGGTCTTCGGAACTACTGTCCGTCATATTTTGTACTTTCCTGTACGGTTCCTTAGTAGCCTTTTTGTTGTCGTTGGTCTTCTTCCCAGACCTGCAAACTCGTGCAATGTGTCCCATCTTTCCGCATTGCCTGCATATTTTGTCCTTGGACCAGCAGTCCTTCTGGTCATGGGTTGTTCTGCCGCAGCGATAACATTTTGCAAATCCCCGTGTCATTTCGTGGGTGCCGTATTCCTGTGGCTTTTGCTGTATTTCCACAGCTCCCCTTGCTGCTGCTTCGTACGATACTGCCACGCTGAAAGCCTTATCTAGCGTCAGCTCTTTCTCTGAGAGTAACCTCTTCTGGGTTCCTTCACTCAGGAGTCCACAGACAAATTTGTCCCGTAAAGTATCTGCCAGTCCTGCTCCGAACTGGCAGTGCTTTGATAGCTTGCGTAGTTCCGTAAGGTAATCAGCATTGCTCTCATCTTTATGCTGATTTCTCCTGTGGAATTTAAATCTTTCTGCTATCAGCAGCGGTGTAGGATTTAGGTGTTCCTGTAGGATAGCAACAATTTCGTTAAAACTCTTCGCCTTCGGTTTGGCTGGAGTAATCAGGTCCCGCAATAGGCCGTACGTTCTTGCGCCCTTTAAGTTTAGCAGTACTGATGCCTTTTTCTCATCGGCTACTTCGTTTGCCTCGCAATATACCTCGACTCTTTCCAAATATGTGGTCCAGTCTTCTATTGCATTATCGAAGGCAGTGATATTGCCAGTCTTCGGCATCTTGGAAATCTAAGATGGCGCCTCCCGCGCTTTGCCTTCTTCCCCGATTTAACAAAATGGTGCCTCCCGCGCTTTCTGTCTTCTCCGCTGTTGCTGGCGTTTTATGCCTTGATGGCGACGCCCTATGGTCTTCGTGCACTTCCCCCCGTGCTGCTGCTAACGCCGCTCTCCGCGGTTTCCGTGGCAAACTGCAGCTGCTCGCGGCTTTCTGCGCGTTTAATTTTTATTATTTCCCCGTCGTCGGAACAACCCTGCGGGACACTTGCCTCCCTCTTCTCGGGTCTGTAGGCTGCCCGGCTTCGTAGCACCGGCCGCGCCCTGTGTGCTCCACCCTCTCTCTCTCTCCTCTTCCCGACAACGCTGCTCGGCCCCGTTGCAAAGCCACCCGCTCGAGCTCTAGACCGCCGCAGCCCAGGAAGGATCAGTGTACAACCTGCCACCAGCCCGATTAGCTGAAGCACCATCGACAGGATAACCAAGCCCCGCTCTCGACAGCCTCTCCTGCAAATCTTCAACTCCGCTGACTCAGAGGCGGATGCCCACAGTCAACGCCCATTTCTTCTGTTTCTTTCTTCCTTCTGGCCTCGACCTCTGATAACTTCGCTTCAGGGATGGATCCCCATGAGGTGGTGCAGACTGTAGGTAAGTTCATATCTGCTCGTCGCCAGTATTATGTCCGTGTATAATTGAGACACGGACGGCAGGAGTTGGTTATAACAGGTCTTTACTGAATGGAGACAACCTGGAACTACTATGCAAATGTTACTACACAGGCTTATATACAGGGGTGGTCACTACTGGTACTGCAGTATACAGGGGCTGCAAAATATAGTTCCTTCTGCAAAGTACATACACTACACTGTCCAAGGTGGACTGGAGCGAGTGGGCCACACCCATCGTTCCTGTAATGAAGAAATCATTGAGCAGCACGCCTGGGGAGCCGAAGAAGGTTCGCATCTGTGGGGACTTTAAGGTAACTGTGAACCCAGTCCTTCACACAGTACAATATCCACTTCCGCGGATAGAAGATATTTTCACCTCACTATCTGGAGGGAAACGCCTTACGAAGATTGCTCTGGCCCAAGCGTATCTACAAATGGAGGTAGAAGAAGCATCTAGAAAATACCTCACGATAAACACTCACAAAGGTCTTTACCAGTACAAACGACTGGTATTCGGGGTAGCATCAGCTCCGGCTATTTGGCAGAGGGCGATGGAACAAGTCCTGCAAGGGATCCCGGGGACCCAGTGTTATTTGGACGACATCCTGGTTACGGGCGAAAATGACAGTGAACACCTTGCCAACCTGGAGCAGGTGCTCACTAGATTACAAGAATATGGGCTACGAGCCAACCGCCCCAAATGCGAGTTTTTCAGGAAAAAAAATTCTTATTGTGGCCATGTGATTGATGAAGAGGGGTTATATAAGTCCCCAGAAAAGATTGGGGCAGTAGTCAAGGCTCCAGCACCGGAAAATGTGTCGCAACTGAGGTCGTTCCTCGGGTTGGTGAACTACTACCATAAGTTCTTGCCAAATTTGTCTACAATTCTGCACCCACTGAACACCCTGCTGCAAACTGGAGTAGCATGGAAATGGAGTGATGAGTGTAAGCGTGCCTTTCAGAAATGTAAATGCCTAATCACTTCAAAAGAAGTATTGGCCCACTACAATCCAACACTACCGATTCGGTTGGCATGTGATGCGTCTCCCAACGGCATTGGAGCGGTGCTGTCGCACAAATTCCTTGACAGTTCAGAGAGGCCAATAGCCTTTGCGTCACGCTCGTTAACCTCAGCCGAGCGTAACTACGCCCAGATTGACAGGGAGGCCCTCAGCCTGGTGTGGGGGGTGAAGAAGTTCAATCACTATCTGCACGGGCAGAAATTCACCTTACTGACTAATCACCAGCCTCTTGTCTCCATTTTTAACCCAAAGAAGGGCGTTCCGGTGATGACGGCGCAACGGCTGCAAAGATGGTCCCTTTTTCTTGGGGCACATCAATACGAAATAGAGTATAAGGGCATGAAACAGCATGGAAACGCTGATGGGCTGTCGCGCCTGCCGCTGCCTACGGTGGAGGAAGCACCTGCAGTGGACCCTGTTGAGATATTCCATTCGACCATAGTTGAATGTCTACCTGTTACAAACTCAAGTATAGAGAAGGAAACCTGAAATGACCCGACACTCTCTTGGGTCTATGATTTGACGGTGAAGGGATGGCCAGCACATGGTGACTCACTGTTGCCAGCATTCTCGCCAAGGAGAGAACAGCTGTCAGTGTGCCGGGGGACCTTGATGTGTGGATCCCGAGTGGTAATTCCACCCAAGTTGAGAGATAGAGTGCTCAATGAGCTTCATGAGGGTCATCTGGGAGGGGTAAAAATGAAGAGCCTAGCCAGGGTGTTTGTGTGGTGGCCGGGAATCGATAAAGAAATCGAGGAAATGACCAAGAGATGCACAGGATGCCAGAAAGTCCAAAACGCTCCACCACAGGCCCCGCTACACCCATGGGAGTGGCCATCATCTCCATGGCAACGGGTACACATTGATTTTGCTGGTCCATTTATGGACTCAATGTTTTTAATCGCCGTGGATGCACATTCGAAATGGCCAGAGGTCATCAAAATGTCCTCCACCACCACGGAGAAAACTATTGCAGTCCTACGGACCATCTTCGCCAGGAATGGCTTGCCAGAACAGATTTGCTCCGACAATGGACCACAGTTTGTGTCCAAGGGTTTCCGGAGGTTTTTGAGGAATAATGGGGTAAAGCATTACACATCCGCCCCATATCATCCAGCCACAAATGGATTGGCTGAGAGGTTTGTTCAAACCTTTAAAAAAGCAATAAAGGCGATGTATAACGACAACATACCACTGCAACACAAGGTGGATAATTTCTTGTTTGCTTACCGGAATGCGACACATGCAGTCACCAACCAAGCTCCAGCCATGATGTTCTTTAACCGAAGGTTAAGATGTCACCTGGATTTGCTCAAACCAAACATAAGACGAGATGTTGAGGATAAGCAATTCCAGCACATCAATGAGAAGCCAACCAGGAGCTTCAAGATAGGGCAACCAGTCTTGGCCCGCGACTACCGAACAGAAAAATGGCAGCCAGGAACGATATGCACACGGCAGGGACCACTAATGTACACAGTGGACGTTGGAGAGAGCATCGTGAGACGCCATGCTGACCAGATTCTAGAGTCACAGGAACAAGTCAAACCCATGCCACAATCATACGCACCTGGTGATGAACCCGAAGTACAGATTGCGTCGACCTCAGAATCAGTGGTATTGGAAGCTGACAAACCAACCAATGACAATGAGCCAGAATCGACTCCGCCGCAAGAACAGGATACTCGAGAAAGGCGCTATCCAGACAGGATCAGGAAGCCTCCTCAAAGACTGAATTTATAAATGATTACTTTCAGCTGATGTATATAGTACAAAGAAAATTGTAATTGTAATTAGTTATTATTTAATTGTTAAATGAATGTTATGTACTGTTTATCTAAAAGGGGAGGAATTGTAATGTATGTACCTTTAAGAGAGGAACTATCTTTTACAGCCCCTGTATACTGCAGTACCAGTAGTGACCACACCTGTATATAACACCGTGTAGTAATTTGTACAGTTAGTTCCAGCATCCCCTCTGTTCAGTAAACACCTGTTATTACCGTTCTCCTGCAGTCCGTGTGTTATTGATACGTGGACACTACACCGCCCGTTATACACCCGCCTGTTATACACCCGCCTGTTATACTCCCCGCCCATTATACTCCCCGCCCATTATACACCCGCCCGATACACACCGCCCGTTATACACCTAGAGTCATAGAGTCATAGAGTTATACAGCACAGAAAGAGGCCCTTCGGCCATCGCGTCCGCGCCGGCCATCAAGCCCTATCTAATCTAATCCCATTTTCCAGCATTTGGTCCGTAGCCTTGTATGCTATGGCATTTCAAGTGCTCATCCAAATGCTTCTTGAATGTTGTGAGGGTTCCTGCCTCTACCACCCTTTCAGGCAGTGAGTTCCAGATTCCAACCACCCTCTGGGTGAAAAAGTTTATCCTCAAATCCCCTCTAAACTTCCTGCCCCTTACCTTGAATCTATGCCCCCTTGTTATTGACCCCTCTACTAAGGGGAAAAGTTCCTTTCTATCCACCCTATCTATGCCCCTCATAATTTTGTATACCTCAATCAGGTCCCCCCTCAGCCTTCTTTGCTCCAAGGAAAACAACCCCAGCCTGTCCAGTCTTTCTTCATAGCTGAAGCGCTCCAGCCCAGGTAACATCCTGGTAAATTTCCTCTGCACCCTCTCCAAAGCAATCACATCCTTCCTATAGTGTTGTGACCAGAACTGCACACAGTACTCCAGCTGTGGCCTTACCAGCGTTTTGTACAGCTCCATCATAACCTCCCTGCTCTTATATTCTATGCCTCGGCTAATGAAGGCAAGTATCCCATATGCCTTTTTAACCACCTTATCCACCTGTTGTGCTGCCTTCAGGGATCTATGTACATGCACACCAAGGTCCCTCTGATCCTCTGTCTTTCCTAGGGTCTTACCATTCATTGTGTATTCCCTTGCCTTGTTAGTCCGTCCAAAATGCATCACCTCACACTTTTCAGGGTTAAATTCCATTTGCCACTGTTCCGCCCATCTGACCAACCCATCTATATCGTCCTGTAGCCTGAGGCTTCCCGCCTCGCTATTTACCACCCCACCAATTTTCGTGTCATCTGCGAACTTACTGATCATACCTTTTACATTCACATCCAAATCATTAATGTAGACCACAAACAGCAAGGGACCCAGCGGTACCCCACTGGACACAGGCTTCCAGTCACAAAAACAACCTTCCACCATCACCCTCTGCCTTCTGCCACTAAGCCAGTTTTGGTACCAATGTGCCAAGGCACCCTGGATCCCATGGGCTCTTGCCTTCCTGACCAGTCTCCTATGCAGGACTTTATCAAAAGCCTTACTGAAATCCATGTAAACCACATCCACTGCACTACCCTCATCCACACACCTAGTCACCCCCTCGAAAAATTCAATCAAATTGGTCAGACATGATCTTCCCTTGACAAAGCCATGCTGGCTATCTCTAATTAATCCCTGCCTCTCCAAGTGGAGACTAATTCTGTCCCTCAGAATTTTTTCCAATAATTTCCCAACCACTGATGTTAGGCTCACTGGCCTGTAATTTCCTGGTTTATCCCTACTACCCTTCTTGAATAATGGTACTACGTTAGCTATTCTCCAGTCCTCTGGCACATCCCCTGTGGCCAGAGAGGCTCTGAAAATTTGTGTCAGAGCCCCTGCAATCTCCTCCCTTGCCTCACATAGTAGCCTGGGATATATCTCGTCCGGGCCTGGGGATTTATCCACTTTTAAGCCTGCTAAAACCGCTAGTACCTCCTCCCTCTCAATGCTAATATGTTCAAGTATATCACAGTCCCCCTGCCCGATTTCTATGTCCACATCGTCCTTCTCCATAGTGAACACAGATGCAAAAAATTCATTTAAAACCCCACCTACATCCTCTGGCTCTACACACAGTTTGCCACTTTGGTCCCTAATGGGCCCTACTCTTTCCCTAGTTATCCGCTTGCCCTTAATATACTTATAAAACACCTTAGGATTTTCCTTTATTTTGCTCGCCAGTGTTATTTCATGGCCCCTCCTCGCTCTCCTAATTTCTTTTTTAAGTATCCCCCTGCACTTCTTATACTCCTCTAGGGCTTCCTCTGTCTTTAGTCCTTTGTATCTGCCAAAAGCCCCCCTTTTTTTCCTAATCCATTCTCGTATATCCCTTGACATCCTGGGTTGTTGGTCCCACCCTCGACATTTACGGGAACATGTTGCCATTGTACTCTCTCAATTTCCTTTCTGAAAGACTCCCATTGCTCTGATGTGGATTTTCCTTCAAGTAGCTGATCCCAGTCCACATTGGCCAGATCCTGCCTTATCATATTAAAATCGGCCTTCCCCCAATTTAGAACCTTTATTTCCGGTCCATCCTTGTCCTTTTCCATGACTACCTTAAATCTCACCGAATTATGGTCACTGTCACCAAAGTGCTCACCTACTAACACTTCTACCACTTGCCCGGCCACATTCCCTAGAATTAGGTCCAGTACCGCCCCCTCTCTTGTAGGACTTTCTACATGCTGGCTCAAAAAGCTCTCCTGGATGCACTTTAAGAATTCTGCACCCTCTAAGCCTTTCACACTCTGACTATCCCAGTTAATATTGGGGAAGTTGAAATCCCCCACTATAATTACCCTATTATTTGCACACTTCTCTGAGATTTGCCTACATATCTGTTCCTCTATCTCCCCCTGGCTGTTTGGGGGCCTATAGTGCACTCCCAGCAAAGTGCTAGCCCCCATTTTGTTTTTAAGTTCAACCCATATGGCCTCATTAGAGGAACCTGTTAATATATCATCCCTCCTTACAGCAGTAATTGTCTCCTTAATTAATATTGTGACACCCCCTCCTCTTTTACCCCCCCCCGTCTCGCCTGAAGATTCTATACCCCGGAATATTGAGCTGCCAGTCTTGCCCCTCCCTCAACCATGTCTCCGTGATAGCAACAATATCATACTCCCATGTGTTCATCAACACTTTCAGTTCATCCACCTTATTCGTAAGACTCCTTGCATTAAAATAAATGCCATTTAGCCTTGCCCTACTCCCTTGTGCCGTTACATATTTGCTCTGCCTTCCAGTCTGACTTATTTTTTCCTCTATATTTGGCTGTACATCACCCCCTATTATAGCTCCACTCTGTATCCCATCCCCCTGCCAAGTTAGTTTAAACCCCCCCGAACAGTGCTAGCAAACCTCCCCGCAAGGATATTTGTCCCGTTCTGGTTCAGGTGCAACCCGTCCGACTTGCACAAGTCCCACCTTTCCCAGAAGCAGGCTGAGTGATCCAGGAAGCTAAAGCCCTCCCTCCTGCACCAACTCTTTAGCCACGCATTTATCTGCTCTATCCTCCTATTCCTATACTCACTAGCACGTGGCACCGGGAGTAATCCAGAGATTACAACCTTTGAGGTCCTGCTCTTTAGTCGTCTGCTGCCTAGCTCCCTAAATTCTTGCTGCAGGACCTCAGCCCTCTTCCTACCCATGTCATTGGTCCCAATGTGAACCACGACCTCTGACTGTTCACCCTCCCCCTTCAGAAGGCACTGCAGCCGTTCAGTGACATCCTTGACCCTGGCACCAGGGAGGCAACCTACCATCCTGGAGTCCCGTCTACGGCCACAGAACCGTCTATCTGTTCCCCTTATGATAGAATCCCCTACCACTATTGCTCTCCCACTCTTTTTCCTCCCTTCCTGAGCAGCAGAAGCACCCCTGGTGCCAGGAAGTTGGCTGCTGCTGCCTTCCTCTGGTAAGTCATTCCCCTCAACAGTATCCAAATCGGTATACCTGTTTGAGAGGGGGATGTCCACAGGGGACCCCTGCACTACCTGCCTGCTTCTACTGCTCCGCCTGATGGTCACCCATTTCCCTTCTGCCTGTGCAGCCCTTACCTGCGGTGTGACCAACTCACTAAACGTGCTACTCACGACCCTCTCAGCATCGTGAATGCTCCAAAACTCATCCATCCGCAGCTCCAGCGCCACAATGCGGTCTACTAATAGCTGCTGCTGGATACATTTCTGGCACACATGGTCGTCAGGGACACAGGCAGTTATACACCCCACCCGTTATACACCTGCTGGTTATACACCCGCCCATTATACACCCACCCGTTATACACCTGCCCACTATACACCGCCCGTTATACACCCGCCTATTATACACCCCGCCCGTTATACACCCCGCCCATTATACACCCGCCCGTTATACTCCCTGCCTGCTATACTCTCCACCCGTTATACACCCGCCCGTTATACACACCGCCCGTTACACACCCCGCCCGTTATACTACCTGGTCATTATACACCCGCCCGTTAGACACCCGCCCGTTATACACACCGCCCGTTATACTACCTGGTCATTATACACCCCGCCCGTTATACACCTGCCCGTTATACACACGCCCATTATACACCCGCCCGTTATACACCTGCCCGTTATACACCAGCCCGTTATACACCCCGCCCGTTATACACCCCGCCTGTTATACACCCCGCCCGTTATACACCACGCCAATACACCCCGCCCGTTATACACCCGCCCATTATACACCACGCCGATACACCCCGCCCGTTATACACCCCGCCCGTTATACATCTCGCCCATTATACACCCGCCCGTTATACACCCGCCCGTTATACACCCCGCCCGTTATACACCCCGCCCGTTATACACCCGCCTGTTATACACCCCGCCCGTTATACACCCGCCCGTTATACACCCGCCCGTTATACACCCCGCCCGTTATACACCCGCCTGTTATACACCCCGCCCGTTATACACCCGCCCGTTATACACGCGCCCGTTATACACCCCGCCCGTTATACACCCGCCCGTTATACACCCCGCCCGTTATACACCCCGCCTGTTATACACCCGCCCGTTATAGACCCGCCCGTTATACACCCGCCCGTTATACACCCGCCCGTTATACACCCGCCCTTTAGACACCCGCCCATTATACACACCGCCCGTTATACTACCTGGTCATTATACACCCCGCCCGTTATACACCTGCCCGTTATACACCCGCCCATTATACACCCGCCCGTTATACACCTGCCCGTTATACACCAGCCCGTTATACACCCCGCCCGTTATACACCCGCCCATTATACACCCCGCCCGTTATACACCCGCCTGTTATACACCCCGCCCGCTATACACCCGCCTGTTATACACCCCGCCCGTTATACACCCGCCCGTTATACACCCGCCCGTTATACACCCCGCCCGTTATACAACCCGCCCGTTATACACCCGCCCGTTTTACACCCCGCCCGTTATACACCCCGCCCGTTATACACCCTGCCCGTTATACACCCGCCCGTTATACACCCCGCCCGTTATACACCCGCCCGTTATACACCCCGCCCGTTATACACCCCGCCTGGTATACACCCGCCCGTTATACACCCGCCCGTTATACACCTGCCCGTTATACACCCCGCCCGTTATACACCCGCCCGTTATACACCCCGCCCGTTATACACCCGCCCGTTATACACCCGCCCGTTCTACACCCCGCCCGTTATACACCCGCACGTTAAACACCCGCCCGTTATACACCCCGCCCGTTATACACCCGCCCGTTATACACCCCGCCCGTTATACACCCGCCCGTTATACACCCGCCCGTTATACACCCGCCCGTTATACACCTCGCCCGTTATACACCCGCCCGTTATACACCCGCCCGTTATACACCCGCCCGTTATACACCCGCCCGTTATACACCCCGCCCGTTATACACCCGCCCGTTATACACCGCCCGTTATACACCCGCCCGTTATACACCCCGCCCGTTATACACCCGCCCGTTATACACCCCGCCCGTTATACACCCGCCCGTTATGCACCCGCCCGTTATGCACCCGCCCGTTATACACCCGCCCGTTATGCACCCGCCCGTTATACACCCGCCCGTTATACACCCCGCCCGTTATACACCCGCCCGTTATACACCCCGCCCGTTATACACCCCGCCCGTTATACTCCCGCCCGTTATACACCCCGCCCATTATACACACCGCCCGTTATACACCCGCCCGTTATACACCCGCCCGTTATACACCCCACCCGTTATACACCCGCCCGTTATACACCCGCCCGTTATACACCCCGCCCGTTATACTCCCGCCCGTTATACACCCCGCCCATTATACACACCGCCCGTTATATACCCGCCCGTTATACACCCCACCCGTTATACACCCGCCCGTTATACACCCGCCCGTTATACACCCCGCCCGTTATACACCCGCCCGTTGTACACCCACCTGTTATACACCCCGCCCGTTATACACCCGCCCGTTATACACCCCGCCCGTTATACACCCGCCCGTTATACACCCACCTGTTATACACCCCGCCCGTTATACACCCGCCCGTTATACACCCGCCCATTATACACACGCCCGTTATATACCCGCCCGTTATAAACCCCGCCCATTATACACCCGCCCGTTATACACCCCGCCCGTTATACACCCGCCCGTTATACACCCACCCGTTATACAGCCGCCCGTTATACAGCCGCCCGTTATACAGCCGCCCGTTATACACCCGCCCGATATACACCCGCCCGTTATACACCGGCCCGTTATACACCCGCCCGTTATACACCCCGCCCGTTATACACCCGCCCGTTATACACCCGCCCGTTATACACCCGTCCGTTATACACCCCGCCCGTTATACACCCGCCCGTTATACACCCCGCCCGTTATACACCCGCCCGTTATACACCCGCCCGTTATACACCCCGCCCGTTATACACCCGCCCGTTATACCCGCCCGTTATACACCCGCCCGTTATACACCCGCCCGTTATACACCCGCCCGATATACACCCGCCCGTTATACACCGGCCCGTTATACACCCCGCCCGTTATACACCCCGCCCGTTATACACCCGCCCGTTATACACCCCGCCCGTTATACACCCGCCCGTTATACACCCCGCCCGTTATACACCCGTCCGTTATACACCCCGCCCGTTATACACCCTCCCGTTATACACCCGCCCGTTATACACCCCGCCCGTTATACACCCCGCCCGTTATACACCCGCCCGTTATACACCCCGCCCGTTATACACCCGCCCGTTATACACCCCGCCCGTTATACACCCGCCCGTTATACACCCTGCCCGTTATACACCCCGCCCATTATACACACCGCCCGTTATATACCCGCCCGTTATACACCCACCCGTTATACACCCGCCCGTTATACACCCGCCCGTTATACACCCCGCCCGTTATACACCCGCCCGTTATACACCCCGCCCGTTATACTCCCGCCCGTTATACACCCCGCCCATTATACACACCGCCCGTTATATACCCGCCCGTTATACACCCCACCCGTTATACACCCGCCCGTTATACACCCGCCCGTTATACACCCCGCCCGTTATACACCCCGCCCGTTATACACCCCGCCCATTATACACACCGCCCGTTATATACCCGCCCGTTATACACCCCACCCGTTATACACCCGCCCGTTATACACCCCGCCCGTTATACACCTGCCCGTTATACACCCGCCCGTTGTACACCCACCTGTTATACACCCCGCCCGTTATACACCCGCCCGTTATACACCCGCCCGTTATACACCCCGCCCGTTATACACCCACCTGTTATACACCCCGCCCGTTATACACCCGCCCTTTATACACCCGCCCGTTATATATACCCGCCCGTTATAAACCCCGCCCATTATACACCCGCCCGTTATACACCCCGCCCGTTATACACCCCGCCCGTTATACACCCGCCCGTTATACACCCGCCCGTTATACAGCAGCCCGTTATACACCCGCCCGTTATACACCCGCCCGTTATACACCGGCCCGATATACACCCGCCCGTTATACACCGGCCCGTTATACACCCGCCCGTTATACACCCCGCCCGTTATACACCCCGCCCGTTATACACCCGCCCGTTATACACCCCGCCCGTTATACACCCGCCCGTTATACACCCACCCGTTATACACCCGCCCGTTATACACCCCGCCCGTTATACACCCGCCCGTTATACACCCGCCCGTTATACACCCCGCCCGTTATACACCCGCCCGTTATACACCCGCCCGTTATACACCCCGCCCGTTATACACCCCGCCCGTTATACACCCCGCCCGTTATACACCCGCCCGTTATACACCCTGCCTGTTATACACCCGCCCGTTATACACCCCGCCCGTTATACACCCGCCCGTTATACACCCGCCCGTTATACACCCCGCCCGTTATACACCCGCCCGTTATACACCCTGCCCGTTATACACCCCGCCCGTTATACACCCGCCCGTTATACACCCGCCCGTTATACACCCGCCCGTTATACACCCGCCCGTTATACACCCGCCCGTTATACACCCCGTCCGTTATACACCCGCCCGTTATACACCCGCCCGTTATACACCCCGTCCGTTATACACCCGCCCGTTATACACCCCGCCCGTTATACACCCGCCCGTTATACACCCCGCCCGTTATACACCCGCCCGTTATACACCCCGCCCGTTATACACCCGCCCGTTATACACCCCGCCCGTTATACACCTGCACATTATACTCTCCGCCCGATATACACCCGGCGGTTATATGCCCCGCCCGATATACACCCGCCCGTTATACACCTGCCCGTTGTACTCCCGCCCGATATACACCCGCCCGTTATGTCGCTGAAGGTAAGCATGCAGGAGCAGCAGGCGGTTAAGAAGGCAAATGGTATGTTGGCCTTCGTAGCGAGAGGGTTTGAGTACAGGAACAAGGATGTCTTGCTGCAGTTGTACAGGGCCTTGGTGAGACCACATCTGGAGTATTGTGTGCCGTTTTGGTCGCCTTATCTGAGGAAGGATGTTCTTGCCATGGAAGGAGTTCAGCGAAGATTCACCAGGCTGATACCTGGGATGGCAGGAATGACGTATGAGGAGAGATTGGGCCGATTGGACTTGTACTCGCTGGCGTTTAGAAGAATGAGAGGTGATCTCATTGAAACATATAAAATTCTGACAGGACTGGACAGACTAGATGCAGGAAGGATGTTCCCGATGGTCGGGGAGTCCAGAACCAGGGGTCACAGTCTAAGGATAAAGGGTAGGCCATTTAGGACAGAAATGAGGAGGAATTTCTTCACCCAGAGTGGTGAACCTGTGGAACTCTCTACCACAGAAGGCGGTGGAGGCCAGTTCATTAAATATATTCAAGAAGGAGTTGGATATATTTCTTAAAGCTAAAGGGATCAAGGGGTATGGGGAGAAAGCAGGGACCGGGTACTGAATTTGGATGATCAGCCATGATCGCATTGAATGGCGGAGCAGGCTCGAGGGGCCGAATGGCCTACTCCTGCTCCTACCTTCTATGTTTCTATGTAAAAACAGGAGGGTAGATTATTATCTGAATGGCAATAGATTGGGAGAAGGGGAAGTGCAACAAGACCTGGGTGTCCTTGTGCACCAGTCGCTGAAGGTAAGCATGCAGGTGCAGCAGGCGGTTAAAAAGGCAAATGGTATGTTGACCTTCGTAGCGAGAGGATTCGAGTACAGGAACAAGGATGTCTTGCTGCAGTTGTACAGGGCCTTGGTGAGACCACACCTTGAGTATTGTGTGCAGTTTTGGTCGCCTTATCTGAGGAAGGATGTTCTTGCCATGGAGGGAGTGCAGCGAAGATTCACCAGGCTGATACCTGGGATGGCAGGAATGACGTATGAGGAGAGATTGGGTCGATTAGGCTTATACTCACTGGAGTTTAGAAGAATGAGAGGGGATCTCATTGAAACTTATAAAATTCTAACAGGACTAGACAGACTAGATGCAGGAAGGATGTTCCCGATGGCGGGGGAGTCCAGAACCAGGGGTCGCAGGCTAAGGAAAAGGGGTAAGCCATTTAGGACAGAAATGAGGAGGAATTTCTTCACCCAGAGTGGTGATCCTGTGGAATTTTCTACCACAGAAGGCAGTTGAGGCCAATTCATTAAATATATTCAAGAAGGAGTTGGATATATTTCTTAAGGCTAAAGGGATCAAGGGGTATGGGGAGAAAGCAGGGACAGGGTACTGAATTTGGATGATCAGCCATGATCGCATTGAATGGCGGAGCAGGCTCGAGGGGCCGAATGGCCGACTCCTGCTCCTATCTTCTATGTTTCTATGTTTCTATATTTCCTCTGGGCCCATCTTTTGTTTCTTTACCTGTCCCATTACCATCTCCTTTTGTCTTTCACCATCATCGCTTTTTAATCTCTTCTGCCTTCCATCCTATCACAGACCTTCCCTTTTGTTCTTTCCTCCCCTCCCCCCTATCCCTGCCCCTGCACTTGCTTAAAAATTGTTACATTTTTAACCATATCCTATTTTGATGAAAGTTCACCCACCTGAAATGTTAACTCTGTTTCTCTCTCCTCAGATGCTGCCTGACCTGCTGAGTGTTCCCAGCAATTTGTGCGTATACCCCATTATTACAGACTGCAATACACCCAGGATCTCATTGCTACTGACTGGTATAAACTCTAAGACCCCATTTCTAGAGACTGGTATAAACCCCAAACCCCATTACTACAGACTGGTATAAACCCCAAGACCCCATTACTACAGGCTGGTATAAACCCCAAACCCCATTACTACAGACTGGTATAAACTCCAAACCCCATTACTACAGGCTGGTATAAACCCCAAGACCCCATTACTACAGGCTGGTATAAACCCCAAACCCCATTACTACAGACTGGTATAAACCCCAAGACCCCATTACTACAGGCTGGTATAAACCCCAAGACCCCATTACTACAGACTGGTATAAACTCCAAACCCCATTACTACAGGCTGGTATAAACCCCAAACCCCATTACTACAGACTGGTATAAACCCCAAGACCCCATTACTACAGACTGGTATAAACTCCAAACCCCATTACTACAGGCTGGTATAAACCCCAAGACCCCATTACTACAGGCTGGTATAAACCCCAAGACCCCATTACTACAGACTGGTATAAACTCCAAACCCCATTACTACAGACTGGTATAAACTCCAAACCCCATTACTACAGACTGGTATTAAGCCCAAACCCCATTACTAAAGACTGGTAAATATTATAAGGAGGAAGTGTGCCTCATTTTGTAGTTCCATTTTAAATTTAACTCTGGCTGGCTGGGTATCCGTGGCCTCGGGGAACCCAGCAACAAGAGGAAGGTGAGAACTGTTGGATCCAGGAGGTAAGTGTCTTTCTAGTTACCTGCTGGAGTCAGCATTCCTGCCTTGCCAACACCGTCCCCCGCGATAAGACCCCCCCCCCGACCCTTCCGAACTCCCCCAGGCCTCCGATCTCCTCTCCCCCCGACCCCCGCACCGAAGCCTACGATTCCCCCCCCTCGGCCTCTGATCTACCCCCCTCCCCCGAGGCCTTCGATACCCCCTTGACCTCCAATCCCCCCAGCTCAATCTCTGCACCCCAAACCACCCCCCCACCAATCTCTGACCCCCAATCCCAGCCTTCCGACCCCTCCCCCCCAACCCGCCGACAATCCTGGCCACCAATTCCCTCTCGTGATCCTGGCCACGACCTCCTCTCTGCTCCCCAGGACTACCTGCCCGACAGCCATAGAGTCATAGAGTCAAAGAGTTATACAGCACAGAAAGAGGCTGTAATGATATCAGCAAATAGTGATGATATTTGTCTGTGTTTGATTACTTATGCCTTACAGCATATTTGTCTGTGTTTTTGATTACTTGTGCCTGACCAGCAGAGGTCATGTGAGAGACAAGCAGTCCAGAGGAGTTTTACTTTCAGTTTCTTTCTAGATGCATCACAGCATAGTGTGTTCTGTAAAAAGCTGTAGAAAGTCTTGAACAAGACTTTAGATTAAACAACATTCTCTTTCAGAAATGAGTCTTTATTGAACCCAAAAAGAAATCAACACATGATGTCAGAAGTGGCTGAAAGAGAAAAAATCTGAAGTTAGCAACTTGATGGGACAGTGAAAGCAGTTGTGGCAAGTAAGCGAAATCAGCTCGCCACATATTAGCAAGCCAGAAGAGAACATCGTTGCTTACCATTAGAGAATAGCTAACGAAGTGAAAAAATGGAAGGTTTACTCCCACCGGCGACGCTTCAATTAACAGGTAATGTGGCTGAAAATTGGAGAAGGTTCAAACAACGTTTAGAGTTGTATTTAGCGGCAATTGGAGCTGACAAGAAAAGTAATAAACAGAAATCGTCACTGTTCTTGCATGTCGTGGGTGATGAAGCGCTGGAGGTGTATAATAACTTCACATTCGCTGTTGATGGAGACAAAATGAAGCTAGATAAAATAATGGAACAGTTTGAGGCCTACTGCATACCTAAACGCAACGTGACCTTTGAGAGGCACAAATTTTTCACATGTGTACAGAAAATCGGTGAGACTATTGATCAGTATGTGACTGAACTGAGAAACCGGAGCAAATCGTGTGAATTCGGGGGACTCACAGACTCGCTGATAAAAGACAGACTGGTGTGTGGTATTCGAGATAATGGTCTAAGGGAAAGACTGCTAAGAGAGCAAGATCTAGACCTGGGAAAAGCCATAGCACTGTGTAGGGTTACAGAGACTGTGAAGTTGCAGGCAAAGGAGCTGTTCAGTGACAGTAGCTGCAGCGTGGATGCAGTGAGAAAGAACGGATACAAACCGTTTAACAAAGAGAGCGCCAATGTGAAAAAAGAGACGTGGCCAGCAAACGAAAATGAAAGAGACAATCGGAAGTCATGTAGTCGATGCGGTACACAGCATCCACCAAGAAAGTGTCCAGCATATGGTAAAACATGCAATAGATGCAACAAAAACAACCATTATGCCCGTTGCTGTAAGAACCAAGCGCAACAAAGCAAGGTCCATACAGTAGATGAAAGCGAGATAGAGGAATTCAATGTAGATGTTGTGTCTGAAAACAAAAAAGAAAGAGACTGGATGTTGACACTAAAAGTGAATGACATACACATTCCATTTAAATTGGATACTGGAGCACAAGTTAATGTGATATCAGAGACCGATTTTAAGAGAATTAGACCCAGACCAAAGTTACATGGAATACAAGTGAAAATGACCGGATACTCAGGTACTGATATACCAGTGAAAGGAAAATGCATTGTCAAAGTGTAAGAAGTCACACAACACCAGGTTATAGTCCAACAGCTTTATTTGAAATCACAAGCTTTCGGAGCGCTGCTCCTTCTTCAGGTGAAGTGGAGAAATGCATAAAGACACAGCTTATATAGTCAGAGAATCATGTCAGATGTTTACAGGTAACCTTTCCAACTGCCAGAGTAACACACAAGGACAGAGAGCACACGCTAGCATTAATCGTGGTGCCAAAGGATGTGCAAGCCATACTAGGGTTAAAAGCCTGTGAGAGACTGAACCTGGTAAAGAGAGTCCTCGTTGTGGAAAGCGAAGGAGAGACAGTCTATGATGAACTCATGAAAGAGTACAAAGACCTATTTAAGGGTCTAGGCTGCATTCCAGGAGAACACACGATCAGAGTAGATAAAAGTATGACACCGGTCATACATGCATGCAGAAAAGTTCCGTTTGCTCTTCAAAAGCAACTGAAGGCAGAGTTGGACAGGATGGAAAGCCTGAACGTGATTCAGAAGATAGATGAGCCAACTGAGTGGGTGAGTTCCCTCGTCGTAGTGGACAAAAAGAATGGAAAGCTCAGAATTTGCCTGGATCCAAGAGATCTAAACAGAGCAATAAAGAGAGAGCACTTCAAGCTTCCTACACGTGAGGAAATCATGGCACAGTTTGCAAATGCAAAATATTTCAGCAAGTTAGATGCGTCCTCAGGATTTTGGCAGATGAAGCTGGACGAAGCAAGTTCAAGACTGTGCACGTTCAACACTCCATTTGGCAGATACAGATTCCTAAGGTTACCATTTGGCATTGCCTCAGCTCCTGAAGTGTATCACAAGACTATCCATATGATCTATGAGCACCTGGAGGGAGTTGATACATCAATGGATGACATCATAGTATGGGGAACCACGAGAACTGAGCATGACGAGAGACTGAAAAAAGTGCTGGAAGCAACAAGGAAAACAAACCTGAAGCTGAATAGAGAGAAACGCCAGCTCGGGGTGACAGAACTGACATTCGTGGGAGATATCCTTAGCAGTGAGGGCATCAGACCAGATCCCAGAAAGGTGTCCGCCATTGAGAATATGCCAAGGCCACAATGCAAAAAGGACGTACAGAGGTTTAATGGAATGATCAACTACATGGGTAAATTCATATCCAACCTCTCAGAAAAAATAGCGCCACTGAGAAGACTAACTGAAAAGAACATAGAATGGGAATGGAGTCATGAGCATGAGAAGTCATGGAGCGATCTAAAGAAACTGCTCACAGAGGAACCAGTTCTGAGGTTTTATGACCCAGCGAGACCCATCAAGATATCATCAGATGCATCACAGAGTGGGCTCGGTGCCGTTCTTCTGCAACAATATGACTACTGGCAACCTATTGCATATGCATCGCGCTCAATGACAGACGCGGAGACGCGATATGCTCAAATAGAAAAGGAGCTGCTCAGCATCACATACGCCTGTGAAAGATTTCACCAGTTTGTGGCAGGACAAGCAATCAGTGTAGAGACTGACCATAAGCCCTTGATTGCATTGTTCCAAAAGCCACTGAATAGCTGTCCGCTTAGAATACAAAGAATGATGATCAGGCTGCAACACTATACACTGAATGTTGCGTACACACCGGGTAAGCTGATGTATACAGCAGACACGTTGTCCAGAGCTGTTGACCCAAGTGAGCCCGCAAACACCACAATGGATGAAAAAGTGAACGCCTACGTGGACATGATCACAAGTGCACTGCCCATAGTAGATGCAAAAATGGAGCTCATAAAGACTGAGACAAACAAAGATGAAACAATGAGACGACTGAGAAAAAGCATCTTGGATGGATGGCCCAACATGAAGCAAGACTGCTCACCTGATATAGCAGAGTACTGGAACTGCAGGGCGGAACTATCAGTGGTCGAAGACATCATCTACAAAGGAAGTAAAATAGTTATCCCAAAGAGTCTGAGAAGAGAGATGCTAAAAAAGATCCATGGAGGACATCTGGGAATCGAAAAGTGTAAGAAAAGAGCACGAGAGGTGATGTACTGGCCACGAATCAACCAAGATGTGACAAATGAGGTGTCAAACTGCACAATATGCCTGAAATATCGAGCAAGCAATCCGGTAGAACCACTAAAGCCACACCCAGCACCAGACAGACCTTACCAGAAGGTAACATAGAGAAACATAGAGATAGGAACAGGAGTAGGCCATTCGGCCCTTCGAGCCTGCTCCGCCATTCAATGAGATCATGGCTGATCTTCGTCTGAGATCATAGCTGATCTTACCAGTTCAGTACCCCGTCCCCGCCTTTTCTCCGTAACCCTTAATCCCCTTAGCCTTCAGAAATATATCCAATTCTCTCTTGAAAATATTTATTGAATTAGCCTTCACAGCCCTCTGTGGCAGGGAATTCCACAGGCTCACCACTCTTTGAGTGAAGAAATTCTTCCTCATCTCTGTTTTAAATGATTTGCCCGCTATTTTTAGACTGTGGCCCCTGGTTCTGTGCTCCCCTGCCATTGGAAACATTCTCTCTGAATTCAGCCTGTCCAGGCCTGCCATAATTTTATATGTTTCGATGAGAGCCCCTCTCAATCTTCTAAACTCCAGTGAGTACAAGCCCAAACTATTCAATCTCTCCTCGTAGGTCATTCCCGCCATTCCAGGTATCAGCCTGGTGAATCGCCGCTGCACTCTTTCCATGGCAAGAACATCCTTCCGCAGATGGGGTGACCAAAACTGTACACAATACTCCAGATGCGGTCTCACCAGCACCTTGTACAGCTGTAGTAAGGTATCCCTATTCCTATACTCGAACCCCCTTGATATGAAGGCCAACATACCATTTGCCTTCTTAATCGCCTGTTGCACCTGCATGCTCTCCTTCAGTGACTGGTGCACAAGAACACCCAGGTCCCTCTGCACTTCCCCATCTCCCAATCTATTGCCATTTAGATAATAATCCACCCTCCTGTTTTTACCCCCAAAGTGGATAACCTCGCATTTATCCACATTATAGTGCATCTGCCACGTATCCGCCCATTCCCCCAACCTGTCCAAATCGCACTGTAGCCTCCTGACATCCTCATCAGAGCCCACCCCTCCTCCTAGTTTAGTGTCGTCAGCGAATTTGGAAATATTGCATCCAATTCCCTGATCCAGATCATTTATATATATTGTGAACAGCTGGGGTCCCAGGACAGATCCTTGCGGCACCCCGCTGGTCACTGCCTGCCACTCCGAAAACGAGCCGTTTATTCCAACTCTCTGTTTTCTATCCGCCAGCCAGTTCTCTATCCACGTTAATACTTTGCCCCCAATCCCATGAGCCTTAATTTTGCATGATAATCTTTTGTGTGGAACCTTATCGAAGGCTTTCTGGAAGTCAAGGTACACCACATCCACTGGCTCTCCCCCATCTATTTTACCAGTTACTTCCTCAAAAAATTCCAGCAGATTAGTCAAACACGATTTACCCTTTGTAAATCCATGTTGACTCTGTCCGATCCTTTCCCCATTTGTCAAGTGCTCCGCTATTTTATCCTTAATAATGGACTGTAGCATTTTGCCCACAACCGATGTAAGGCTTACTGGTCTATAATTCCCTGCTTTCTCTCTACCCCCCTTTTTAAATATTGGGGTAACATTAGCTACCCTCCAATCCACGGGTACTGTTCCCGAGTCAATGGAGTTCCGGAAGATGATCCTTAGAGCATCTGCTATCTCCAGGGCCACCTCCTTAAGTACCCTAGGATGTAGTTTATCAGGCCCCGGGGATTTGTCGGCCTTCAGTCCCCTCAACTTACCCAACACCATATCCCTAGAGATACTAATTTCTGTCAGCTCCTCCCTCTCATTAGTCCCTATGTTTGCCGATATTCCTGGGAGGTTATTTGTGTCCTCCTTTGTGAATACAGAACCAAAGTATGAGTTTAATTGGTCTGCCATTTCCTTATTCTCCATTATATATTCTCCCGAATCGGACTGCAAGGGACCGACTTGGGATTTTACCAGTCTTTTCCTCCTGATATACCGATAAAAGCTTTTGCAGTCTGTCTTTATGTTTGCTGCAAGTTTACTTTCGTATTCTATTTTCCCCTTCCTGATTAATCCCTTTGTCCTCTTTTGCTGTATCCTGTACTGCCCCCAATCTTCCGGTCTGGTGCTTTTTTTTGCCAGTTGATATGCCCTTTTTTTTTATTTTATGCTGTCCCTAATTTCCCTCGTTATCCACGGTTGAGTCACCTTTTTAGGTTTATTTTTATGCCAAACCGGTATAAACATGTTCTGGAATTCTTCCATTCTATCTTTGAATGCTTGCCATTGTCTGTCCACTGTCAATCCCCCCAGAAACACCACCCAATCAATCTTACCCAATTCCCGTCTCATACCCTCGTAATTCCCTTTATTTAAGTTCTGGACCTTAGTCTCTGATTCAATTTCCTCACTCTCCATCTCGACTGAGAGCTCGATCATATTATGATCGCTCTGACCCAAGGGGCCTCGTACAAGAAGATTGCTGATAAGTCCCTTCTCATTGCACAATACCCAGTCTAAAATGGCCTGATCCCGAGTCGGCTCCTCGACATATTGGTCCAGATAACCGTCCCGAAAACATTCCAGGAATTCCTCCTCCTCAGAATTTTTACTAATTTGGGTAGTCCAATCAATATGTAAATTAAAGTCACCCATGATGACAGCTGTGCTCTTATCGCACGCTTCTCTAATTTCCCTTTTTATGCCTTCCCTCACCTCCATATTACTATTTGGAGGCCTATATATCACACCCACTAACGTTTTCCTCCCCTTGCTATTTCTCATTTCTACCCATACAGATTCCGTTTCATCCGAGTTAATATCCTTCCTTTCCATTGCATTAATCCCCTCCTTTACCAGCAATGCTACCCCACCTCCCCTACCTTTTTGCCGATCCTTCCTAAATATTGTATATCCCTGGATGTTAAGTTCCCAGCCTTGCCCACCCTGCAGCCACGTTTCTGTAATCCCAATCAAATCATACTTGTTTACCTCTATTTCCACAACTAATTCATCCACCTTGTTCCTAATGCTTCTAGCATTAAGATACAAAGCCTTCAGGCTTGCTTTTTTCACACTCTCATTATGAATTAGTTTGGCCCTTTGTGTTTCTCTCCTTTGCTTATTGCTTCTCACCTTTCTACCATCTATTTCTAACTTCATATGACTTCCCTCTTTTCCACTACCTAGGTTCCCATCCCCCTGCCAAATTAGTTTAAATCCTCCCGAACCGCCCTAGAAAATATTACCCCGAGGACATCGGCTCCCTCACAGTTCAGGTGTAGACCGTCCCCTTGGTACAGGTCACTCCTCCCCAAGAACTGGTTACAATGCCTCAAGAATTTAAATCCCTCTCCCTTGCACCACTGCTCAAGCCATGTATTTAGCTTATCTATCTTACTCTCTCTAAACTTATTAGCTCGTGGCACTGGTAGCAATCCAGAGATTACTACCTTTGAGGTCCTACTTTTCAATTTAGCTCCTAACTCCCTAAATTCAGCTTGTAGGACCTCCTCCCTCTTTTTACCTACATCGTTGGTACCTACATGTACCACGACAACTGGCTGATCCCCCTCCCCCTTCAGAATGCTCTGCACCCGCTCCGAGACATCCTTGACCCTTGCACCAGGGAGGCAACATACCATCTTGGAGTCTCGGTCTCGGCCACAGAAACTCCTATCTATCCCCCTTACAATTGAATCCCCTATCACTATAGCCCTATCCCTCTTTTTCCCGCCCTTCTGTGCAGCAGAGCCAGTCATGGTGCCCTGAACCTGGCTGCTGGTGCCTTCCCCTGATAAGTCATCTCCCCCAACAGTACCCAAAACGGTAAACCTGTTTTGGAGGGAGATGACCGCAGGTGACTCCTGCACTACCTTCCTGCCTTTACCCTGCCTTTTGGTCACCCATTTACTGTCTGAGCTAGCCTTTACCTGCGGTGTGACCAACTCACTGAATGTGCTATCCACAACATCCTCAGCATCGCGTATGCTCCAGAGTGAGTCCATTCGCAGCTCCAGCGCCGCCATGCGGTCTGCTAGGAGCTGCAGCTGGACACACTTCCTGCACACATAGTTGTCAGGGACAGTGTCCCTGATTTCCCACATGGCACAGGAGAAGCATGACACGGGTCCGAGCTGCCCTTCCATGACTTAACCCTTACAATACCCTTTTATTTACTACGATTTAGCTTAATTATTGAATTCTACTTAGAATAAGTTTGTGAAAGTACTCACCAACCAGTCTCCTATCTGTTTTCTGGTGTTGTATTTTCACTGCCGCCTCCTGTCCTGGAACCTTTTCCACCTAGGTTAGGCTCCTGAAATAAAATAAATTGAACCTACCTTTTCAACTTCCACTAACCCCTAAAAGGTTAGAGGAGGTGGAAGGGTGGGAGACACCACACTGTAGTGTTTCGGGTTTAGCAACAGCTCCACCTATATAAGAGTTACTGGCCTCCTGCTCTCCCGACTGCCCCAGCTGTGGTCTCGGGCCTCGCTGGTCGCTGGGTTTTCTCCCGAGCTCCTCCTCGCTGCTCCCGCTGGTCCCGACTCCGCCTCCACCCGCTGCCGATGCCGCACTGGGGCCTACCTGAGCCTCTGGGGCCTCTTGTAGTCGCTCTGCCGCTCAGCTCCGCCTCCACCCGCTGCCGATGCCGCACTGGGGCCTACCTGAGCCTCTGGGGCCTCTTGTAGTCGCTCTGCCGCTCAGCTCCGCCTCCACCCGCTGCCGATGCCGCACTGGGGCCTACCTGAGCCTCTGGGGCCTCTTGTAGTCGCTCTGCCGCTCAGCTCCGCCTCCACCCGCTGCCGATGCCGCACTGGGGCCTACCTGAGCCTCTGGGGCCTCTTGTAGTCGCTCTGCCGCTCAGCTCCGCCTCCACCCACTGCCGATGCCGCACTGGGGCCTACCTGAGCCTCTGGGGCCTCTTGTAGTCGCTCTGCCGCTCAGCTCCGCCTCCACCCGCTGCCGATGCCGCACTGGGGCCTACCTGAGCCTCTGGGGCCTCTTGTAGTCGCTCTGCCGCTCAGCTCCGCCTCCACCCGCTGCCGATGCCGCACTGGGGCCTACCTGAGCCTCTGGGGCCACTTGTAGTCGCTCTGCCGCTCAGCTCCGCCTCCACCCGCTGCCAATGCCGCACTGGGGCCTACCTGAGCCTCTGGGGCCTCTTGTAGTCGCTCTGCCGCTCAGCTCCGCCTCCACCCGCTGCCGATGCCGCACTGGGGCCTACCTGAGCCTCTGGGGCCTCTTGTAGTCGCTCTGCCGCTCAGCTCCGCCTCCACCCGCTGCCGATGCCGCACTGGGGCCTACCTGAGCCTCTGGGGCCTCTTGTAGTCGCTCTGCCGCTCAGCTCCGCCTCCACCCGCTGCCGATGCCGCACTGGGGCCTACCTGAGCCTCTGGGGCCTCTTGTAGTCGCTCTGCCGCTCAGCTCCGCCTCCACCCGCTGCCGATGCGCTGACCTATTCGTATGTCAAGGGAAGGACTATCTTGTCGTCACAGACTATTACTCCCTGTATCCAGAGGTTTGTAGACTGTACACCACCACTGCAGAAGCTGTGATAAGAAGTATGAAAGCCATATTCTCCAGGCATGGCGTGGCAAGCGAGGTCTTCACAGACAACGGACCCCAGTTTAACAATGCAAATTTCCGACACTTTGCCAAAGAGTGGGACTTTGTCCACACAACGTCAAGTCCTCACTATCCACAGTCCAATGGACTAGTGGAAAAATCGGTCCAGACAGTGAAAAGACTGATGTACAAGGCAAAAGACAGTGGAACTGACTTCTACCAAAGCATGCTTGTATACCGCACAACGCCGCTCGAGTGTGGTATGTCACCAGCCCAACTCCTGATGGGACGTCGGCTAATGTCAAACCTACCCATCCCGGAGAACCTCCTGAAAACAAAAGAAGGGGAGAAAGTGAGGAAGTTCAAAGAGCAACAGAAAGAAAAGCAAAAGTACTACTATGACAGAGGAACACAAAACCTACCTGAACTCCACACTGGTGACCAAGTAAGGTTGAAAGACAAAACAAACACATGGACTCAGAAGGGAACTGTCCTGAGTGAAGTTCAACCAAGATCATACACCATTCAGACAGATGAAGGTGCTGTTCTGAGAAGAAATCGTCGCGATCTTCTCATGGGACCAGCCACAGCAGGTCAAGAGACTGATACTGGTGAACAACCTGATCACACAGCTGAGAACCAATCATCTGAGGCAACAACTCAGATTCAAGGACAATCAATCAGAAAATCCTCAAGACACGTGAAGCCTCCTGAGAGACTCATTGAGCAAATTTAAGGACTATTGTTAAAGAAGGAAGTAATGTTATCTTATTCTTTCTTCAAGTTCTAGTGTATTGGCATATTTCATGTGAACACACAAAGCATGGGTAAAAAACCTTGATCATGGTAATGATAATGTAAGTTCATTAAATGTTGTTAGTTAAAAGTAAAATACTTTTGTTTTAAGAAAGGGAGATGTAATGATATCAGCAAATAGTGATGATATTTGTCTGTGTTTGATTACTTATGCCTTACAGCATATTTGTCTGTGGTTTTGATTACTTGTGCCTGACCAGCAGAGGTCATGTGAGAGACAAGCAGTCCAGAGGAGTTTTACTTTCAGTTTCTTTCTAGATGCATCACAGCATAGTGTGTTCTGTAAAAAGCTGTAGAAAGTCTTGAACAAGACTTTAGATTAAACAACATTCTCTTTCAGAAATGAGTCTTTATTGAACCCAAAAAGAAATCAACACAGAGGCCCTTCGACCCATCGCGTCCCCCTGCACTTTCGATACTCCTCTAGGGCTTCCACTGTTTTTAGTCCTTTGTATCTGCCAAAAGCCTCCCTTTTTTTCCTAATCCATTCTTTATATCACGTTTACACTCCATTCCGGGATGGATACAAGGCCCTCCCCCGCCCTCCCTTCAGCAAATCAGATCACGACTCCATCCTGCTGCTACCCACCTATAGGCAGAAACTGAAACAGGAAAAGCCTGTGATGAGATCTCTACAATGGTGGTCGGATCAATCAGACGCTATGTTACAAGACTGTTTTGATTCCACTGACTGGGATATGTTCCGGAATGCCTCGGACAATGACATCAACACATATACAGATTCATTCATTAGCTTCATAAACAAGTGCATAGATGACGTTGTTCCGAGGATTGTTGTATGAACATTTCCCAACCAGAAACCATGGGTAATTGGCGATATCCGTGCTATGCTAAAAACACGGTCCATCGCATTCAACTTTGGGGACATAGATGAGTACAAGAAATCAAAGTACGAGCTAAGAAAAACCATCAAAAATGCAAAAAGACAATACACGGATAAAGTGGAGTCACACTATCATAGCTCAGATTCGCGAAGGACGCGGAGTGGACTACAATCTATTACGGACTACAAAGGGAAACCCAGCTGTGTCATGCCCAGCAATGCCTCTCTCCCGGACGAGCTTAACACTTTTTACGCCCGGTTTGAGGCCAACAACATCTGGCCTGTTACAAGGGTGCCCGTGGCTCAGGACGACCGGGTCTTCTCAATCTCCGTGGCTGACGTGAGCAAGACTTTTAAGAGAGTGAACACCCACAAAGCACCCGGTCCAGATGGAATCCCTGGGCGTGTCTTTAGAGCATGCGCTGACCAGCTGGCAGCCGTGTTTACGGATATATTCAACCGTTCACTGTACCAGTTTGTAGTCCCCACCTGCTTCAAGATGACCGGTTATTCCAGTCCCCAAAAAAACAAAAGTAACCTGTTTAAATGACTACCGCCCCATAGCACTCACTTCTGTCATGAAGTGCTTTGAGAGGCTGGTCAAAACCCACATCAACTCGTTACTACCTGACACACTGGACCCACTCCAATTTGCTTACTGCCCAAAAAGATCTAGGGATGATGCCATCGCCACTGTACTGCACACTGCCTTATCACACCTGGATAAGAGGAACACCTATGTGAGAATGTTGTTCATTGATTATATGTAGTGTCCGAGGATCAATAATACTCAGACTGCAGGAGAACAATAAAACAGGTATTTACTGAACAGAGAGTAATTCAAGACTGAAGTACAGAAGCCTGCTAGGGCTTTTTATACAGGTGTGGTCACTGCCGGTACTGCAGTATAAAATCAGTTCTTCTCTTAAAGGTACATACACAACAATTCCTCCCCTTTTAGATAAAGAGTACATAACATTCATTTAACAACTAAATAATAACTAATTACAATTACAATTTTCTCTGTACTATATACATTTACTGAAATAATTATTTATAAGTTCAGTCTTTGAGGAGGCTTCCTGATCCTGACTGGATAGCGCCTTTCTCGAGTATCCTGTTCTTGCGGCGGAGTCGATTCTGGCTCATTGTCATTGGTTGGTTCGTCAGCTTCCAATACCACTGCTTCTGAGGTAGACGCAATCTGTACTTCGGGTTCATTACCAGGTGCACATGCTCGTGGTATAGGTTTGGCTTGTTCCTGTGACTCTAGAATCTGGTCAGCATGGCATCTCATGATGCTCTCTCCAACGTCCACTGTGTATATTAGTGGTCCCTGCTGTGTGCATATCATTCCTGGCTGCCATTTTTCTGTTCGGTAGTCGCGGGCCAAGACTGGTTGCCCTATCTTGAAGCTCCTGGTTGGCTTCTCATTTATGTGCTGGAATTGCTTATCCTCAACATCTCGTCTTATGTTTGGTTTGAGCAAATCCAGGCGACATCTTAGCCTTCGGTTGAAGAACATTATGGCTGGAGCTTGGTTGGTGACTGCATGTGTCGCATTCCGGTAAGCAAACAAGAAATTATCTTATCCCTTGTGTTGTAGTGGTATGTCGTCATTATGCATTGCCTTTATGGCCTTTTTAAAGGTTTGAACAAACCTCTCAGCCAATCCATTTGTGGCTGGATGATATGGGGCAGATGTGCAATGCTTCACCTCATTATTCCTCAGAAACCTCCGGAAATCCTCTGACACAAACTGTGGCCCATTGTCGGAGCAAATCTGTTCTGGCAAGCCATTCCTGGCGAAGATGGTCCGTAGGACTGCAATAGTTTTCTCCGTGGTGGTGGAGGACATTTTGATGACCTCTGGCCATTTTGAATGGGCGTCCACAGCGATTAGGAACATTGAGTCCATAAATGGACCAGCAAAATCAATGTGTACCCGTTGCCATGGAGATGAGGGCCACTCCCATGGACGTAGCGGGGCCTGTGGTGGAGCGTTTTGGACCTTCTGGCATCCTGTGCATCTCTTGGTCATATCCTCGATTTCTTTATCGATTCCCGGCCACCACACAAACGCCCTGGCTAGGCTCTTCCTTTTTACCCCTCCCAGATGACCCTCATGAAGCTCATTGAGCCGAGAGAGTGTCGGGTCATTTCGGGTTTCCTTCTCTATACTTGAGTTTGTAACAGGTAGACATTCGACTATGGTCGCATGGAATATCTCAACAGGGTCCACTGCAGGTGCTTCCTCTACCATAGGCAACGGTAGGCACGACAGCCCATCGGCGTTTCCATGCTGTTTCGTACCCTTGTACTCTATGTCGTACTGATGTGCCCCTAGAAAAAGTGACCATCTTTGCAGCCGTTGCACCGTCATCACCAGAACGCCCTTCTTTGGGTTAAAAATGGAGACCAGGGGCTGATGATCAGTCAGTAGGGTGAATTTCTGCCCGTGCAGATAGTGATTGAACTTCTTCACCCCCCACACCAGGCTGAGGGCCTCCCTGTCAATCTGGGCATAGTTACGCTCGGCTGAGGTTAACGAGCGCGACGCAAAGGCTATTGGCCTCTCTGAACCGTCAGGGAATTTGTGTGACAGCACCGCTCCGATGCCGTAGGGAGACGCATCACATGCTAACCGAATCGGTAGTGTTGGATTGTAGTGGGCCAATACTTCTTTTGAAGTGATTAGGCATTTACATTTCTGAAAGGCACGCTTACACTCATCACTCCATTTCCATGTTACTCCAGTTTGCAGTAGGGCGTTCAGTGGGTGCAGAATTGTAGATAAATTCGGCAAGAACTTATGGCAGTAGTTCACCAACCCGAGGAACGACCTCAGTTGCGACACATTTTCCGGTGCTGGAGCCTTGACTACAGCCTCAATCTTGTCCGGCGACTTATGCAACCCTTCCTCATCAATCATGTGGCCACAATACGAGATTTGTTTCCTGAAGAACTCGCATTTGGGGTGGTTGGCTTGTAGCCCATATTCCTGTAATCTCGTGAGCACCTGCTCCAGGTTGGCAAGGTGTTCACTGTCATTTTCGCCCGTAACCAGGATGTCGTCCAAATAACACTGGGTCCCCTGGATTCCTTGCAGGACTTGTTCCATCGCCCTCTGCCAAATAACCAGGGCTGATGCTACCCCGAATACCAGTCGATTGTACTGGTAAAGGCCTTTGTGAGTGTTTATCGTGAGGTATTTCCTAGACGCTTCTTCCACCTCCATTTGTAGATACGCTTGGGCCAGATCAATCTTTGTAAAGTGCTTCCCTTCAGATAGTGAGGCGAAAATATCTTCTATCCGTGGAAGTGGATATTGTACTGTATGCAGGACTGGGTTCACAGTTACCTTGAAGTCCCCACAGATGCGAACCTTCTTCGATTCCCCAGGCGTGCTGCTCAATGATTTCTTCATTACAGGAACGATGGGTGTGGCCCACTCGCTCCAGTCCACCTTGGACAGCACACCCGAACGCTCCAGACTCTCCAGCTCTGCTTCAGCGGCTGGGCGGATCACGCCTTAAAATTTTTGGGTTTGCGTTATCTTCGATTTTTATCGTTGCCGTTACTCCTTTTAGAGTCCCAAGTCCTTGTTGGAACACCTCTTTCGCGTCAGTTAGAATTTTTGACAGTCGTCCAGGTGTGACGTCATCATTCTTTTAGCAGTCACAGTTAGCGCCTGAATGGAATGCCAATCCAATTGTATTTTTCGGATCCATTCATGTTCCAATAATGGTGGTCCTCCATCTGGTAGTATATATAGATACAGTTTCTGTGTTTCCTTGCCGTTGTATTCAACTGGCACCCTTATTTTTCCTCTGGGGTAGACTTTTTGCCCCGTGTATGTCTTCAATACAATGGACGTGTCCTTCAAGGGTATGTGTGAGAATAGCCGCTCATAGTCTCGTCGATTCATGACAGTTAGGGCTGATCCTGTGTCCAATTCCATCTTTACTGGGGACCCTGCTATCATGAGGGTGACCCAAATGGTTCGGTGATCCTCCTTTGCGATCACGTTGTGTAACTTTAGACAACTTAGTCTCCTGCTCCCGGAGTCCTTATCACTCTCCTGATCTTCCGAACTACTGTCTGTCAATTTCTTTACTTTCTTGTACTTTTCCTTAGTAGTTCTTGTAGTGTTGGTTTTCTTTCCTGACCTGCAGACTCTTGCTATGTGTCCCATTTTCCCACATTGCCTGCATACTTTGTCCTTAACCCAGCAGTCCTTCTGATCATGGGCTGTTCTGCCGCAGCGATAGCACTTTTCTGCTCCATACGCCATTCCGTTAGCGCTGTATTCCTGTGGTTTCTGTTGTATTTCTGCAGCTCCCCGTGCTGCTGCTTCATAGGATACTGCCACGCTGAAAGCCTGTTCTAGCGTCAGGTCCTTTTCCGAAAGTAGTCGTTTCTGGGTTCCTTCACTCTGGAGCCCGCAGACAAACTTATCCCGCAAGGTGTCTGCCAGTCCTGCTCCGAACTGGCAGTGCTTCGATAACTTGCGTAGTTCCGTAAGATAGTCAGCATTGCTCTCATCTTTGTGCTGGTTTCTTTTATGGAACTTGAATCTTTCTGCTATCAGCAGTGGTGTAGGGTTTAGGTGTTCCTGTAAGATATTAACAATCTCCTGAAAACTTTTCTCCATTGGTTTAGCTGGGGTAATTAAATTCCGCAATAGGCCGTACGTTCTCGCGCCCATCAAATTTAATAATACCGACGCCTTCTTTCCATCGGCCACCTCATTGGTATTGCAGTACACTTCAATTCTTTCCACATACGTGGTCCAGTCTTCTACCTCGTTGTCGAAAGCAGCGATACTGCCACCTTTCAGCATCTTGGGTGATTTAGAATGGCGCCTCCCGCGCTTTTGCTTCTTCCCCAATGTAATAAAATGGCGCCTCCCGCGCTTTTCCTTCTTCCCCTTGCTGCCACGCTGCTCCTAGCATTCTACAGGGTAATGGCGGCGACCCGCGGCTTCGGCGTGTCTCACTTTTCCTTCCCCGCGTTCTATCCTCTCCACGCTGCCCGGTTCTTGAGCACCGACTGCGCCCTGTGCGCTCCACCCTCTCTCTCTCTCTTCCTCCTGACGACAGTGCATGGCCCCTTTGCAGAGCCGCTCGATCGAGCCCGAGCCCGCCGCAGTCCGGAAGGGTCAGCGCACTACCTGCTACCAGCACGACTTGCTGGAACACCTCGACTGGGGAGCCAGGCCCAGCTCTCCACAGCCTCCCCTGCAACTCTCCGATGGATCCCTGGGCGGTTGCCCGCGGTCGACGCCCGCCGTTCTGACTTCGACCTCCAAGAAGCTTCTCTTCAGGGAAAAGATCCCCGTGAGGTGATGCAGTACTGCAGGTGAGTTCAAACCTGCCCGTCGCCAGTGTAGTGTCCGAGGATCAATAATACTCAGACTGCAGGAGAACAATAAAACAGGTATTTACTGAACAGAGAGTAATTCAAGACTGAAGTACAGAAGCCTGCTAGGGCTTTTTATACAGGTGTGGTCACTGCCGGTACTGCAGTATAAAATCAGTTCTTCTCTTAAAGGTACATACACAACATTATAGTTCAGCATTCAATACTGTGGTATATTGAGGTGGCCATAGATGGAGACAGACACAGGTTAACTCCTTAACATGGTTTAATCAACACTTGCACATAAAAGCTTCTGCCATGAGGCAGCAAAAACAAAGAGTACAACCAGTACAGATCAGACTTAACTCAGGAGAGCAATTGCCACAGCACCACCTGGTGGATCAGGTTACTCATAACCTCCCAGGTTACTACACTCCTCCCCCCCTTAAGATTGCCGTATGCCATTCTTAAACAATAACCCTTACTAGGTACTACGTTTTAATTAACCAGTATGCTCTAACCATGGTTAACCCCTGACTAATTTAACAGGTTTGTATAAGTCTTTCTGGTTGCTTGCGAATCCTTTGTGAATGTCTTAATTCCACTTGTGGTGGATTCTCAGATTCATTCGCACTTGAGATTGGAGTAGTCTCTGATGTTGGTTTTACTCTGTCCCGCTGTGGCCTGGCAGTACCAGTGTCCACTGGCACCTTATAAGCCGTGCTGGGTCCTGGAACAGCCTCCTCTACTGCCCTTTGTTCCATCTGAGGCAGTTACCCCTGCTGCCGGCTGAAAAGCTGATCCACATGCCGACGAACCCCTCGACCATCCCCTAGTAACACAGGTCCTGTAATGTCCTGGATTAGTCCTGGTATCCATTTAGGTCCATAACCGAAGTTCCGGGTGTACACAGAGTCCCCTATGGCGAAATGGCGAGCTTTAGTATGCTTGTCATGGTACGCTTTTTGGTTTGTTTGTTTTGTCTCAACCTTGCTTTTGAGATCTGGGTGTATCAGGTCTAACGTGCACCGCAACTTTCTCCCCATCATCAATTCAGCCGGAGAAAGCCCCGTGGTAGCTTGGGGTGTTATACGATAACTAAACAAGGCTCTATTGAGCTTGGT
The DNA here is from genome assembly GCF_052327205.1 of Somniosus microcephalus. NCBI lineage: Eukaryota > Metazoa > Chordata > Chondrichthyes > Squaliformes > Somniosidae > Somniosus > Somniosus microcephalus. The sequence goes on from NC_141003.1 coordinate 7,676,661, forward strand.
CTCCAGGGTGTCACCTGAGCTCTTCCTCATGAGCTCCTTAAAAGTCTGCACGGCTCGCTCGGCTAACCCATTTGAGGCTGGGTGATATGGAGCCGAGGTGACATGTGTGATTCCATTCCTTACCATGAATTCTTTGCTCCCTTCACTAACAAAACACTGTGCATTGTTGGATACAATCATTTCTGGAATACCATGCGTGCTGAAGCTGTTCCTGAGACAATTCAGTGTGGCATCAGTCATTGCAGAGCTCACTGGATAAAAGTCGATCCACTTTGAGTGAGCGTCAACCAGCACCAAAAACATTTTGCCCATAAAAGGTCCCGCATAGTCTATGTGAATTCTCCTCCAGGGTTTGCTGGGCCACTCCCAGGGATGGAGTGGTGCCCCGGCAGGTGCTTTCCTCTGTTCCTGACATATAGTGCATGACTTTACCTTTGACTCAATTTCAGCATCCAAGTTAGGCCACCACAGGTAGCTCCTAGCCAGTCCTTTCATTCTAGTCATTCCTGGGTGCGATTGATGCAACTGTTCCATCAAAGTAGAGCGTCCCCGCTCTGGGACTATGATGCGTGCTCCCCATAGCACACATCCATCTTGGACACTGAGCTCGTGCTGTCTCTGTCAGTACAGCGCGAACTCCAGTCCCTCGCGGTGATCTGGCTAGCCTTTCAACACATACTCACGGACCCTTGACAGAACGGGGTCCTTGGCTGTCCAGCCCTGGATTTGCGCTGAAGTCATCAGGGGACTGATCTCCTGATCCAGCATCAGGACGTGCCCCTCAGGGGAAGGACTGCGAGGAGATTTTGAGAGGGGCAGGCAGCTGAGAGCATCCGCGTTCCCATTTTCCTTGCTGGCTCTGTACGTGATCACATATTCATAGGCTCTTAGTATTACTGCCCATCTCATTATTCTCTGTGATGCCATTTGAGGCACCGCTTTCATCTCATTCAGTAAGCTAATAAGAGGCTTGTGGTCAGTACTGATTACAAACTTCCTCCCATATATGTACTTATGGAATTTCTTTACTCCAAATATAATGACCAACCCCTCTTTATCAAGCTGTGAATAGTTCTTTTCCGCAGCTCTGAGCGTGCGTGAAACAAACCCGATGGGCCTTTCCGCTCCATCTGGCATGCAGTGGGCCAACACTGCCCCCACTCCATAGGGTGATGCGTCGCAGGATATTATCAGCTCCTTCTTCTCATCGTAATGCACTAACACCCTGCTGGACTGAAGTAGCTCCTTTGACTGCTGAAATGCTTTCGCTTGCTCTGGCCCCCAACGCCATGGCTCCTCCTTTCTCAGCAGTTTGTGCAGGGGTGCCAGCAGCATCGATAAGTTTGGAAGAAACCGGTTATAATAATTCAGGAGCCCTAGATAGGCTTTCAGTTCAGTCACTGAGGTGGGTGCAGGTGCATCCTGCACTGCCCGCACTTTCCCTGGTAATGGATGGAGGCCTGTGGCATCCACCCGATGTCCCAGGAATGTAACTTCCTTCTCCATGAAACTACACTTACTCCGTTTCAGGCGTAGCCCTGCCTCTTCCAGCCACTGTAGCACTTTGTCCAGTGTTTTTAAGTGATCCTGATCGTCACTTCCTGTTAGCAGAATATCATCTAAGTACACGGCCACCTTTGGAATGCCCTGCAGAATGCCCTCCATAGTCCGTTGGAATATTGCTGGCCTAGAACTGACACCAAATGGTAACCTGGCATACGTGAACAGCCCCTTGTGCGTGTTCACCGTGACAAACTTTTTTGATTCTTCATCTAGCAATATCTGCTGATACGCATGACTCATGTCCAGTTTGCTGAATCTTTCTCCCCCAGCGAGCAATGTTAACATGTCCTCCATTCTCGGAATGGGGTACTGTTCCAGTGATGATACTCTGTTCACTGTTAACTTATAGTTACCACACACCCTTATGTTACCGTCGGGCTTCAATACCGGGACTATTGGTGCCGCCCAGTCTGAAAATTTCACTGGTTCTATTACTTTGTCCTTTAGCAGGCGATCTAGTTCCGCCTCAACCTTGGTTTTCATTGCAAAAGGTACCGACCTTGGTTTAAAGAAACGAGGCGTGGCATCACTGGCTACATGAATATTGGCTGTGGCTCCCCTTAAGGTGCCCAGTTCGTCCTTGAACACTAACTCATGCTTCATCAGCACTTCTTGCAGTGCCTCTGTACTGTCCTCCATTTTATTCATTGCCTGCCAGTCCACACTCAACTCACTGATCCACCCTCGCCCTAACAGGTTTGGCCCTGACCCTGCTACCACTACCACCGTAAGCTCTTTGGTGACTCCTTTGTGTTCCACTTGTACTTCGGCCGCCCCCAAAATATCCACCTTCTGTCCTGTGTAGGTTTTGAGACTAATGGGGCATGTACCTAGCTCTGGTACTTTTGCTTCCCCCCATAGCTTGGCGTACTCAGTCTGCGACATTATGGTTACACTACATCCGGTGTCAATCTCAAACTTTACTTGACCTCTGTTCACTATCAAATACTGAGTGAGAGGGGGTACGTTGGGCCTTGAAGTGTCTATACTGTACTGTATATAGTGAAAACCTCCTCACTAGACTCACTAGACTCTTCCTCTTGTATGTAATTTGCCCGCTTTGTGTACTTCTCCCTCCCCCCTTTAGCATGCTTTGCCCCTTTAGCACTGCTTCTCTCACTCACTGCCCTTTTACAGACTTTAAGTGCCCTATTTTTTCACAATTGTGGCACTTTGTCTTTGCAAACCTGCAGTCCTTTGCATAATGGCTCGTCCCGCCACATTGGTAGCAATCCCCAACCCCGACTGGTGGACTTTTCGCGCCAGCTTCCATCTTGAAAACAGCTCCTCCCACTGGTTTACTCCATTTCTCCTTGCTCATACTGTTTAAGTCCTTAATGTCCTTGTTAGCCATCTCCATGGCTTGTGCTTTTTTAAGTGCCGTCTCAAACGTTAATCCTTCTTCTGACAGCAACCTTTGCTGTATACTGTCGTCGTTAACTCCGCATACTAGTCTGTCCCTTAACATGACTGTGAGCGCATTTCCAAAATTGCAGTCCTGTGCGAGCTTCCGAAGCTCCTCCACATACTCAGTAACGCTTTCTTCCGGCCTCCTAATCCTCGAATTGAATTTCCATCTCTGTACTATTTCACTAGGTTTCGAATTGAAATGATTCTTTAGTAGACTCACCAACTCGTCAAAAGATTTTTCTCCAGGCCGCTCCGGGCTCAGCAGATTCCTCATCCGTGTATAGGTTTGCGCTCCCACACAACTCAGTAAAATGGCCCTTTTCTTTTCAGCACTGTCCACCTCGTTTGCCATAAAGAAATGGCCCAGTATTTCACAATACTCCTCCCAAGACTGCGACTTGCTGTCAAAAGGTGTCACGGAGCCTACTGTTCCTGCCATCCTTGGAGTCCGGTCACTTCAGCCAAAAAATCAAACTCCGTTTCTGTTGTGTATGTAACCTGTACCACCTTAAGAGACTACCTTAAGAGATGGACTACTTTCTCTTGGCTACTGTATATTGTAGTACCGGTGGTGACCACACCGGTATATAAACTCTGTGTAGTAATTTGCTAAGCAGTTCAGCCCTGACCTTCGATTAGTAAAGACCTGTTTTAGTTATTCTTGTTGTCTGTGTCCAGTGATTTATATTAAGCATATCTGGAACACTCAGACTCAACAGTGGCGACGAGTCCGATCTTACCCTGCGGCAGTTTGCATCCAAGGCAGCTTCGTCCCCAGAACGGGCGTCGAGAAGAGGCATCCGCCCTCATCATCCTGCTGAGCACCGCATTCGCACGGGAGGCATCGAGAACCCGGGGAAATTACTGACCACGAAGTCCTCCATCAGCGACAGGCAGTGATCATCCTTCTACCACGGTGGTGGGTAAGCCGATCTAGCGACACGGGCAGAAAGTCAGCCGCGTTGTCAGTGGAGAAGGGGAGGGAAACCGGAGGAAAAAGGGCGGAGAACTCGACCGCGGCCGGTGAAAAGGACCGGGCTGCAATCGGGGCCGAGAGGCGCAGCGACAAGGGCAGCGTTAAGGCCACGAGAACCGCGGAGAACTTGACCGCAGCCGGTGTAAAGGGCCGGGCTGCAATTGGGGCTGAGAAGCACAGCAACGAGGGAAGCGTTGAGGCCACGAGAACCGCGGGGGAGCAAAAGCAGCGTCGGGGGAAAGTAAGAACCGCTGGGAGGCGAGAACGGCAACAGCGCGGTCAGAGCCATTGTAGCCAGCGGGGGAAGAAGACAAGCGTGGGAAAAGCCGCCAAGCGCGGGAAGCCGCCATTGTAGTCGGCGGGGGAAGAAGCCAAGCGCGGGAAAAGTCGCCAAGCGCGGGAAGCCGCCATCTTGGGGAAAAAAGAAAAAAAAAATTCAAGGATGCCTAAACACGGTAACATCACTGCTTTTGATAGTGATGTTGAAGATTGGACCACGTATGTAGAACGCATTGGAGTTTATTGTATAGCAAATGAAGTACCAGATGATAAGAAAGCAATAACATTATTAAACTCAATGGGGGCGAAGACGTACGGGTTATTGAAGCATCTGATAACACCAGATAAACCGACGGATCAGACTTTCGCGAAAATTGTTACGATCCTGCAAGAACATTTAAACCCCACGCCGCTGATGATAGCGGAACGATTTAAATTTTACAGCAGAACGCAGCTGAAAGAGGAAAGCAACGCTGAATTCTTAATTGAACTGCGTAAGCTGTCAAAGTACTGTCAGTTTGGTACAGGACTAGCAGATGCTCTGAGAGATAAATTCGTGTGTGGATTATTAAAAGAAGGAACACAAAAGCGTCTGCTAGAAGAAAAGGACCTAACGCTTGAGAAAGCTGTCACCATTGCAGCATCGCACGAGGCCGCAGCAAGAGGCACCGCGGAAATGCAACTAAGGTCATCGGAACTCAGCACCAATCAAATGGCATTGGGTGCAGTAAAGTGTTATCGTTGCGGAAGGACAACACACGATCAGAACCAGTGCTGGTTCAAAAATCAGGAATGCAAAAAATGTGGCAAGCTCAGTCACATAGCTAAAGTATGCCGGTCAGGTAAGAAGACCAGCAGCAAAAAGTCACCGCAGGAAAAGTGCAAAAAGGCACACAAGGTGACAGAGAACAGTTCGGATGAACAGAAGACGGATTCAGACTCCAGCAGTAAGGAACTGGGTTGTCTAAGAATACATAATGTGGGTAACACAGCAGACCACCAAACTATCTGGGTCACACTTCAGAAAGCAGGAGTCCAAGTGAAGATGGAATTGGACACTGGATCGGCATTGATGGTCATGAATAAGCAAGATTACAAAAGGTTATTTCCACACATTCCCTTAAGGGATACGGAGATTGTTTTGAAAACATACACAGGGCAAAGAGTATACCCCATTGGAAAGATAAAGGTAAAGGTGGTCCACAAGGATAAAGAAAACCGAGGAATGGACTTGTATGTGTTACCTGAGGGAGGTCCACCATTACTGGGACGGGAATGGATCAGGAGAATAAATATGGACTGGCATTCCTTAAAAGCACTAACTGTAGATTCCGGCAAAAAGGAAGATGTCAAACCTAAATGACTGTCCAGAATATTGGACGATGCTAAAGAGGTGTTCCAGCAGGGACTGGGAACACTGAAAGGAATTACGGCAAACATCAAAGTTGAAGAACATGCAAACCCGAAATTTTTCAAAGCCAGACCGGTACCTTATGCGATACGACCTGCTGTGGAAGCTGAGCTGGAAGGACTAGAACGTTCCGGAGTACTGTCAAAGGTGGACTGGAGTGAATGGGCCACGCTCATTGTTCCCATCATGAAGCGTTCATCGAGTAACAAACCGGGGGAACCGGGGAATGTTCACATCTGTGGCGATTTCAAGATCACTGTTAATCCGGTGCTTCACACGGTGCAATATCCGCTTCCACGGATTGAGGATATCTTCACTTCGTTGGCTGGCGGGAAACACTTCACCAAGATAGACCTGGCGCAGGCGTATTTACAGATGGAAGTTGATGAAGCGTCACGCCAGTATCTCACGATCAACACGCATAAGGGCTTATATCGGTATAATAGACTGGTTTTTGGAGTGGCATCGGCTCCTGCAATTTGGCAAAGGGCCATGGAGCAGGTATTACAGGGAATTCCAGGCACACAATGTTACCTGGACGACATTCTGATTACAGGAAATGATGATGAGGAACACCTTGCAAATTTGGAACAGGTGCTCAACAGATTGAAAGAATATGGACTTCGAGTTAATCACCAGAAATGTGAGTTCTTTCAGAAGCAAATCTCGTACTGTGGTCACGTCATTGACCAGGAGGGGCTTCACAAGTCACCTGACAAGATCGAAGCTGTTGTGAAGGCTCCGGCTCCGGAGAATGTATCCCAGTTGAGGTCGTTCCTAGGGTTGATTAACTATTAACATAAGTTTCTGCCAAATTTATCCACGGTGCTACACCCGCTGAACACTCTTTTGCAGAAGGGAGTGCCATGGAAGTGGAGCGAGGACTGCAAGCGGGCCTTTCACAAAGGCAAGGCATTGATCACCTCTAAGGAAGTGTTGGCTCACTTTAACCCAATGTTGCCTATTCGGTTAGCTTGTGATGCTTCTCCATATGGTATTGGGGCAGTGCTCTCACATAAGTTGCCAAATGGCTTGGAAAGACCAGTCGCATTCGTATCCAGATCATTGACCTCCGCTGAGCGCAACTATGCTCAGATAGATAGTGAGGCTCTCAGCCTTGTGTGGGGAGTAGGAAAATGTAATAATTACCTGCAAGGGCAAAAGTTTACGCTGCTGACAGACCACCAGCCGTTGGTTTCCATTTTTAACCCTAAGAAGGGTGTTTCGGTGATGACAGCGCAGAGGCTCCAGAGATGGTCCCTTTTCCTAGGGGCACATCAATATCAGATCGAATTCAAAGGTACAAAGCAACATGGTAATGCTGATGGGCTGTCGTGCCTGCCACTACCTACAGCGGAAGAGGCACCGACAGTTGACCCTGTTGAGTTATTTCACTCGACCATCATCGAATGTTTACCAGTCACCAATGCAAGTATTGAAAGAGAAACCAGGAACGACCCGACACTGTCTCGGGTCTACGAATTGACAGTGAAAGGATGGCCAGCTCATGGTGAACCACTGTTACCGGCATTCTCAGCCAGACGAGAACAGCTGTCCGTCTGTCAAGGAACATTGATGTATGGAACACAGGTGATTATTCCTCCTAAATTAAGGGAGAGAGTTCTAAAGGAACTGCATGAAGGTCATCTGGGGGGAGTCAAGATGAAAAGCCTTGCTAGGGCTTATGTGTGGTGGCCAGGCATCGACCAACAAATAGAGGACCTGACTAAAAGCTGCTCAGGGTGCCAAAAAGTTCAAAATGCACCTCCAATTGCACCGCTGCATCCATGGGAATGGCCTTCAACCCCATGGCAACGTGTACATATTGACTTCGCAGGTCCATTCATGGACTCCATGTTTTTAATTGCGGTAGACGCACATTCTAAATGGCCAGAAGTGATTAAGATGGCGACCACTACCTCGGAAAAGACGATCGCAGTGCTAAGAACGATATTCGCAAGAAATGGATTGCCAGAACAAATATGTTCAGACAACGGACCGCAGTTCGTGTCAGATGAATTCCAGAAATTCATGAAGAAGAATGGGGTGAAACATTATACCTCTGCCCCATATCATCCGGCTACAAATGGGTTGGCCGAGAGATTTGTACAAACGTTCAAAAAGGCGATAAAGGCCATGAGCGAAGACCAGATTCCACTACAACACAAGGTGGACAATTTCCTAATGGCATATCGAAACGCCACTCATGCAGTGAGAAATCAAAGCCCTGCCATGATGTTCTATAACAGGAGGTTGCGGTCCAGGTTGGACTTGTTAAAACCAAATGTGCGGAGGGAAGTAGAAAACAAACAGTTCCAGCATATTTTTTGGGTTTTGGCTTAGCCAGGGCTTTAGCGCCGGAAGTTAGTGCCGGCGCTAAGTCCCCCTGCGCGCGCCAAAAATTCAGCAGGGCCGCGCCCAAACGGCTGCCGGCGCTACTGAAGGGTCTTTGCGGCGGTAAATCGGCGCTAACTGCCGTTTCGCGCCGCAATTCCGGCGCTGCGGCACCCGATGCGGTGCGGCACCCGATGCGGTGCGGCAGGCTCGGGAAGTGCAGGCCTCCTCCTTCCGTTAAGGAGGAGCTGCCTGCACCCGGCCGCGGCCCGCGCAAATCTGTCTAAAAATGAGCCCGGCACCTCGGACAAGTGCCGGGCTTGCATCTGTTCCGGGGGGTGGGGGGGAGAAGTCCGGGGAGGGAGCTGCGGGCAGGCGGCCGGCGGGAAAGCGGCCGGCCGCCGCGGGGCCTTTAATGCGCCGGCGCAAACTCATGCAAGACTCTGTTGCCAGAGTCTTAGTTGCGGCTGCCACGGGCGAGGCGGCCGCAACTGAATTTTGGCGCTAGGGCCCGTCGGCATGGCAACCGGGACGCTGCGCACACCGATGACGTCATCGGTGCCGGCGTAGCGCTACCGGTGCAACGCCGATTTAGGGCCCCAGGGAATTTTTAAACTGGCCATAACTCTGGCGCTAGTCCCTCTAGCGCCTCAAAAGCGGCGCTAAGGCAACTGAATTTCTAGGCCGTTATGTTTAAATTGGGATGTATACTGTTAAGCTAAAAAGGGAGGAATTGTTGTGTATGTAACCTGTACCACCTTAAGAGACTATCTTAAGAGATGGACTACTTTCTCTTGGCTACTGTATATTGTAGTACCGGTGGTGACCACACCGGTATATAAACTCTGTGTAGTAATTTGCTAAGCAGTTCAGCCCTGACCTTCGATTAGTAAAGACCTGTTTTAGTTATTCTTGTTGTCTGTGTCCAGTGATTTATATTAAGCATATCTGGAACACTCAGACTCAACAGTTTCGACTCCCGCGGCCTAGCCTCGTGCTTTTCCGACTAGTTTGCTAACCAACCCGAGCACCTCTTCCGAATACTCCAAAACTCTTCCGTCCTTTATTCTCGTCGCCATATGTGGTATCTTGAGGTGGCCATAGATGGAGACAGATACAGGTTAACTCCTTAACATGGTTTAATCAACACTTGAACATAAAAGCTTCTGCCATGAGGCAGCAAAAACAAAGAGTACAACCAGTACAGATCAGACTTAACTCAGGAGAGCAATTGCCACAGCACCACCTGGTGGATCAGGTTACTCATAACCTCCCAGGTGACTACAAATACCATTATCCCCTCCAAGCTTGTCAACAAGCTCAGTGAGCTAGGACTTAACACCTCCCTATGCAACTGGATCCTGGACTTCCTGACGGGCAGACCCCAGGTAGTGAAAATAGGCAGTAACACCTCCTCAACACTGATCCTGAACACGGGAGCTCCCCAGGGTTGTGTGCTCAGCCCCCTTCTGTACTCCCTGTTTACTCACGATTGCGTGGCCACGCACAACTCCAACTCCATCATCAAGATTACTGATGACACTACTGTTATAGGCCTGATCACAGATGGCGACAAGACAGGCTACAGGGAGGAGGTAAGAGCTCTAGCAGAATGGTGCAAGTATAACAACCTCTCCCTCAACATCAGCAAAACAAAGGAGATGATCGTGGACTACAGGAAGCGGCAGGAGGAGGGACATACCCCAATCTACATCGAAGGGGCTGAGTTGGAGAGGGTCAGCAGCTTCAAACTCCTGGGTGTATTCATTACGGAGGACTTAACGTGGTTTCATCACATCGACGTTGTAACCAAGAAGGCATGCCAACGCCTGTTCTTCCTCAGGAGACTGAAGAAATTTGGAATGGCCCCCCAGATTCTCACCAACTTCTACCGGTGCACCATCGAGAGTATCCTGTCCGGCTGCATCACTACCTGGTATGGCAACTGCATCGCCACAGACCGCAAGGCTCTACAGATGGTGGTGAAAGCTGCACAACATACTATAGGAATTAAACTACCTGCTGTCCAGGATATCTACCCCGAGAGGTGCCGGGGGAAGCCCCTGAGAATCATTAAAGACGCGAGCCACCCCAGCCACAACCTCTTCGCCCTGCTCCCGTCCGGTAAGAGATACCGAAGCATACGGTCTCGTACCAGCAGGTTTCGAAACAGCTTCTATCCCCAGGCCATAAGACTCATGAACGTATAATTTATTATTATTTATTACTATTGTTTTATTTATTATTACTGTATTTCTATTAGTATTTTTATCATTGTTATGCCATATTTATTCCAATGTTGAGAGGACTTGTAAAAATCAACATTTCATTGTGCAGTACACACGTCTGCTGCATATATGACAAATAAAATTGAATTGAATTGAATATCCCTTGACATCCAGGGTTCCCTGGGCTTGTTGGTCCCACCCTTGACCTTTACGGGAACATGTTGGCATTGTACTCTCTCTATTTCCTTTCTGAAAGACTCCCACTGCTCTGATGTGGATTTTCCTACAAGTAGCTTATCCCAATCCACTTTGGCCAGATTCTGCCTTATCATATTAAAATCGGCCTTCCCCCATTTTAGAACCTTTATTTCCGGTCCATCTTTGTCCTTTTCCATGACTACCTTAAGTCTCACCGAATTATGGTCACTGTCACCAAAATGCTCTCATACTGACACTTCTACCATTTGCCCTAGAATTAGGTCCAGTACCGCCCCATCTCTTGTAGGACTTTCTACATGCTGGCTCAAAAAGCTCTCCTGGATGCACTTTAAGAATTCCGCACCCTCTAAGCCTTTCACACTCTGACTATCCCAGTTAATATTGGGGAAGCTGAAATCCCCTACTATTATTACCCTATTATTTCTACACTTCTCTGAGATTTGCCTACATATCTGTTCCTCTATCTCCCCCTGACTGTTTGGGGGCCTATAGTACACTCCCAGCAAAGTGCTTGCCCCCTTTTTGTTTTTAAGTTCTACCCATATGGCCTCATTAGAGGAACCTGCTAAGATATCATCCCACCTTACAGCAGTAATTGACTTCTTGATTAATATTGCGACACCCCCTCCTCTTTTACACCCCCCTCTGTCTCACCTGAAAATTCTATACCCCGGAATGTCGAGCTGCCAGTCCTGCCCCTCCCTCAACCTTCAATTCATCTGCCTTACTCGCAAGACTCCTTGCATTAAAATAAATGCCACCCAGCCTTGCCATACTCCCTTGTGCCGTTACATATTTGCTCTGCCTTCCAGGCTGACATGTTTTTTCCTCTATATTTGGCTGTGCATCACCCCCTACTATAGCTCCACTCCGTATCCCATCCCCCTGCCAAGTTAGTTTAAACGCAATGCGGATTTCGCCCACTAAGGGGCACAATGGACATGATCTTCACCGCACGTCAATTACAAGAGAAATGCAGGGAACAGCACCAACCACTGTACATGGCCTTCTTTGATCTCACAAAGGCCTTCGACACTGTCAACCGTGAGGGATTATGGAGTGTCCTCCTCAAATTCAGCTGCCCTCAAAAGTTTGTCACCATCCTCTGCCTGCTTCACGACGACATGCAAGCCGTGATCCTGACCAACGGTTCCACCACAGACCCAATTCACGTACGAACCGGGGTCAAACAAGGCTGTGTCATCGCACCAACGCTCTTCTCAATCTTCCTTGCTGGAATGCTCCATCTCACCCTCAGTAAGTTCCCCACTGGAGTGGAGCTAATTTACAGAACAAACGGGAAACTGTTCAACCTCCGTCGCCTCCAGTCCAGATCCAAGGTCGTCCCATCCTCTGTCGTCGAATTACAGTATGCAGACGATGCTTGTGCCTGCGCTCACTCGGAGGTCGAACTCCAAACCATCGTCAACACCTTCACCGAAGCGTACGAGAGCATGGGCCTTACACTAAACATCCGTAAGACAAAGGTCCTCTACCAACCTGCCTCCGCCACACAGTACTGCCCCCCGATTATCAAAATCCACGACAAGGCCTTGGACAACGTGGACCACTTTCCATACCTCGGGAGCCTACTGTCAACAAGGGCAGATGTCGACAACGAAGTCCAACACCGCCTTCAGTGTGCCAGTGCAGCCTTCGGTCGCCTGAGGAAGAGAGTGTTTGAAGATCAGGACCTCAAACCCGACACTAAGCTCATGGTCTACAGAGCAGCAGTGATACCCGCCCTGTTGTATGCCTCAGAGACATGGACCATGTACAGCAGGCACCTCAAAGCACTGGAGAGGTACCACCAACGCTGCCTCCGCAAGATCCTGCAAATCCATTGGCAGGATAGGCGCACCAATGTCAGTGTTCTTGCTCAGGCCAACATCCCCAGCATCGAAGCTTTGACCACACTCGATCAGCTCCGATGGATGGACCACATTGTCCGCTTGCCCGATACGAGACTCCCAAAACAAGTGCTCTACTCGGAGCTCCGGCATGGCAAGAGAGCCCCAGGTGGGCAGAGGAAACGCTTCAAGGACACCCTCAAAGCCTCCTTGAAAAAGTGTAACATCCCCATCGACACCTGGGAATCCCTGGCCCAAGACAGCACAAAGTGGGGGAGAAGCATCCAGAAAGGCACCGAACACCTCGAGTCTCTTCGCCGGGAGCAAGCAGAAGCCAAGCGCAGGCATGCAAGGAGCGCACATCAACCCAAGCACCCCACCCACCCGCCCCTTCAACCACCGTCTGCCCCACCTGTGACAGAGACTGTAGGTCCCGCATTGGACTCATCAGTCACCTGCGAACTCATTTTTAATGTGGAAGCAAGTCATCCTCGGTTCCGAGGGACTACCTAAGAAGAAGACTCCGTATCATATCCCCCTGCTAAGTTAGTTTAAACCCCCCCCCCCACAACAGTACTAGCAAACCTCCCCGCAAGGATGTTGGTCCCGTTCCGGTTCAGGTGCAACCCGTCTGACTTGTACAGGTCCCACCTTCCCCAGAAGCAGACCAGGGATCCAGGAAACTAAAGCCCTCCCTCCTGCACCAACCCTTTAGCCACACATTAATCTGATCTATCCTTCTATTCCTATACTCACTAGCACGTGGCACCGGGAGTAATCCTGAGATTACAACCTTTGAAGCCCTGCTTTTTAATCTGCTACCTAGCTCCCTAAATTCTTGTTGCAGGACCTCCTCCCTCTTTCAACCCATGTTGTTGGTATCAATGTGAACCACGACCTCTGACTGTTCGTCCTCCCCCTTCAGAATGCCCTGCAGCCGTTCAGTGACATCCTTGACCCTGGCACCAGGGAGGCAACATACCATCCTGGAGTCATGTCTGCGGCCACAGAAACGTCTATCTGTTCCCCTTACGATAGAATCCCCTATCACTATTGCTCTCCCACTCTTTTTCCTCCCCTCCTGTGCAGCTGAGCCACTCGTAGTGCCACGGACTTGGCTCTTGCTGCATTCCCCTGAGAAACCATCTCCCCCAGCAGTATCCAAAATGGAAAATCTATTGGAGAGGGAGATGGACCCAGGGGACTCCTGCACTACCTTCCTAGTTCTTTTACACTGTCTGACGGTCACCCATTCCCTGTCTGCCTGTGCACTCTTTACCTGTGGTGTGACCACCTCGTTAAACATGCTATCCATGAAGATCTCAGCTTTGCGGATGCTCCACAGTGACTCCAGCCACAGCTCCAGCTCCGAAACGCGGATTTTGAGTAGCTACAGCTGGAGACACTTCCTGCATATGTGTTCGCCCTGGACACCGAAAGTGTCCCTGACTTCCCACATAGCACAGGAGGAGCACTCCATGCTGCCCTGCCATGTCCTAACCTTAACTTACTCCCTTTACTTCCTTTAAATTAAAGAATATTAAATACACTAGGGATCTTACTTCACTTTAAACTCTACTTACTCTAAACTAGAGACCTTATTTTTACTTCAAAGACTGGACTGTAGAAATACTCACCAGGTCCTACTTACCAATCAGCTCCTTCCCTGGTTTGAAGGTCGAGAGCTGGAGAGGACAGTTTGAAGGTCGAGAGCTGGAGTGACAGTTTGAAGGTCGAGAGCTGGAGAGACAGTTTGAAGGTCGAGAGCTGGAGTGACAGTTTGAAGGATGAGAGCTGGAGAGACAGTTTGAAGGATGAGAGCTGGAGAGACAGTTTGAAGGTCGAGAGCTGGAGAGACAGTTTGAAGGTCGAGAACTGGAGAGACAGTTTGAAGGTCGAGAGCTGGAGTGACAGTTTGAAGGATGAGAGCTGGAGAGACAGTTTGAAGGTCGAGAGCCGGAGAGACAGTTTGAAGGTCGAGAGCTGGAGAGACAGTTTGAAGGATGAGAGCTGGAGAGACAGTTTGAAGGTCGAGAGCTGGAGAGACAGTTTGAAGGTCAAGAGCTGGAGAGACAGTTTGAAGGTCGAGAGCTGGAGAGACAGTTTGAAGGTCGAGAGCTGGAGAGACAGTTTGAAGGTCGAGAGCTGGAGTGACAGTTTGAAGGTCGAGAGCTGGAGTGACAGTTTGAAGGTCGAGAGCTGGAGAGACAGTTTGAAGGTCGAGAGCTGGAGTGACAGTTTGAAGGTCGAGAGCTGGAGAGACAGTTTGAAGGTCGACAGCTGGAGAGACAGTTTGAAGGATGAGAGCTGGAGAGACAGTTTGAAGGTCGAGAGCTGGAGAGACAGTTTGAAGGTCGAGAGCTGGAGTGACAGTTTGAAGGACGAGAGCTGGAGAGACAGTTTGAAGGTCGATAGCTGGAGAGACAGTTTGAAGGACGAGAGCTGGAGAGACAGTTTGAAGGTCGAGAGCTGGAGAGACAGTTTGAAGGTCGAGAGCTGGAGAGACAGTTTGAAGGGCGAGAGCTGGAGAGACAGTTTGAAGGACGAGAGCTGGAGTGACAGTTTGAAGGACGAGAGCTGGAGAGACAGTTTGAAGGACGAGAGCTGGAGAGACAGTTTGAAGGTCAAAAGCTGGAGTGACAGTTTGAAGGACGAGAGCTGGAGAGACAGTTTGAAGGACGAGAGCTGGAGAGACAGTTTGAAGGTCGAGAGCTGGAGTGACAGTTTGAAGGATGAGAGCTGGAGAGACAGTTTGAAGGATGAGAGCGGGAGAGACAGTTTGAAGGTCGAGAGCTGGAGAGACAGTTTGAAGGATGAGAGCTGGAGAGACAGTTTGAAGGTCGAGAGCTGGAGAGACAGTTTGAAGGTCGAGAGCTGGAGTGACAGTTTGAAGGACGAGAGCTGGAGAGACAGTTTGAAGGTCGATAGCTGGAGAGACAGTTTGAAGGACGAGAGCTGGAGAGACAGTTTGAAGGTCGAGAGCTGGAGAGACAGTTTGAAGGTCGAGAGCTGGAGAGACAGTTTGAAGGGCGAGAGCTGGAGAGACAGTTTGAAGGACGAGAGCTGGAGTGACAGTTTGAAGGACGAGAGCTGGAGAGACAGTTTGAAGGACGAGAGCTGGAGAGACAGTTTGAAGGTCAAAAGCTGGAGTGACAGTTTGAAGGACGAGAGCTGGAGAGACAGTTTGAAGGACGAGAGCTGGAGAGACAGTTTGAAGGTCGAGAGCTGGAGTGACAGTTTGAAGGATGAGAGCTGGAGAGACAGTTTGAAGAATGAGAGCGGGAGAGACAGTTTGAAGGTCGAGAGCTGGAGAGACAGTTTGAAGGATGAGAGCTGGAGAGACAGTTTGAAGGACGAGAGCTGGAGAGACAGTTTGAAGGTCGAGAGCTGGAGAGACAGTTTGAAGGTCGAGAGCTGGAGAGACAGTTTGAAGGACGAGAGCTGGAGAGACAGTTTGAAGGACGAGAGCTGGAGTGACAGTTTGAAGGACGAGAGCTGGAGAGACAGTTTGAAGGATGAGAGCTGGAGTGACAGTTTGAAGGTCGAGAGCTGGAGTGACAGTTTGAAGGACGCGAGCTGGAGAGACAGTTTGAAGGACGAGAGCTGGAGAGACAGTTTGAAGGATGAGAGCTGGAGAGACAGTTTGAAGGATGAGAGCTGGAGAGACAGTTTGAAGGTCGAGAGCTGGAGAGACAGTTTGAAGGTCGAGAGCTGGAGTGACAGTTTGAAGGATGAGAGCTGGAGAGACAGTTTGAAGGTCGAGAGCTGGAGAGACAGTTTGAAGGTCGAGAGCTGGAGAGACAGTTTGAAGGTCGAGAGCTGGAGAGACAGTTTGAAGGTCGAGAGCTGGAGAGACAGTTTGAAGGTCGAGAGCTGGAGAGACAGTTTGAAGGTCGAGAGCTGGAGAGACAGTTTGAAGGTCGAGAGCTGGAGAGACAGTTTGAAGGACGAGAGCTGGAGAGACAGTTTGAAGATCGAGAGCTGGAGAGACAGTTTGAAGGTCGAGAGCTGGAGAGACAGTTTGAAGGTCGAGAGCTGGAGAGACAGTTTGAAGGTCGAGAGCTGGAGAGACAGTTTGAAGGTCGAGAGCTGGAGAGACAGTTTGAAGGATGAGAGCTGGAGAGACAGTTTGAAGGTCGAGAGCTGGAGAGACAGTTTGAAGGATGAGAGCTGGAGAGACAGTTTGAAGGTCGAGAGCTGGAGAGACAGTTTGAAGGTCGAGAGCTGGAGAGACAGTTTGAAGGTCGAGAGCTGGAGAGACAGTTTGAAGGTCGAGAGCTGGAGAGACAGTTTGAAGGTCGAGAGCTGGAGTGACAGTTTGAAGGTCGGGAGCTGGAGAGACAGTTTGAAGGTCGAGAGCTGGAGAGACAGTTTGAAGGTCGAGAGCTGGAGAGACAGTTTAAAGGTCGAGAGCTGGAGAGACAGTTTGAAGGTCGAGAGCTGGAGAGACAGTTTGAAGGTCGAGAGCTGGAGAGACAGTTTGAAGGTTGAGAGCTGGAGAGACAGTTTGAAGGTCGAGAGCTGGAGAGACAGTTTGAAGGCCGAGAGCTGGAGAGACAGTTTGAAGGATGAGAGCTGGAGAGACAGTTTGAAGGTCGAGAGCTGGAGAGACAGTTTGAAGGTCGAGAGCTGGAGAGACAGTTTGAAGGTCGAGAGCTGGAGAGACAGTTTGAAGGATGAGAGCTGAAGCGGAACCCGGTTACCAGGACGCCAAGTTGGACAGCCAGGGGTAATGTGCAGGCCAGGTGTGTGGAAGAAACCGAGGGGAAACATCGAGAAAAACTGAGAGGAAACATCGAGAAAGACAGAGGAAACATCGAGAGAGAGAGAGGGGAAACATCGAGAGAGACCAAGATGGAAACATCGAGAAAGACTGAAGGGGCACTTTATTTATTTAATTTTATTAATTTATTAATTAATTAATTTAATTAATTTAATTATAAGTTGTGAGTTCCTCACGATGCTCTCCCAGTGCGGCCACCCTGTAACCAGAGATTATTCTAGAAGCCTGGATAGAAATATCAATGTAATTACTGTAGAAATTACTTTTTTTACATTATTGCTTGTTCATTTTATGTGCTGTCTGTAGTGTATGTACCTTTAAGAGAGAACTACTTTTACAGCTCCTGTACACTGTAGTACCGGCAGTGACCACACCTGTATATAAGCCCTGAGCAGGCATCTGTACTATTAGTTTTTAGACTACCCTCATCCAGTAAACACCTGTTGATTGTTGATCTGCAGCCTCCGTCTATTTATTGAAGAACACCATACCTTAAGATTCACGGATTTAATAGTGGCGACGAGGTCAATTCGAACTTACCTGCAACTCTGCATTTCCTCCCAAGGATTCGCTCCTGGAGGATAGTGGAAGAAAGTCGAGGCCAGAAGCACGGGCGTCGATCACGAGCAACCGCCCAGTCATCCGGCAGAGAGTGAGCATTGCAGGGGAGGCTGTTGAGAGCTGGGCTTGGTTCTCCAGCCACGACGATCCAGCAACAGGCTGGCAACAGGTACAGCGCAGACCCTTCCCGGACAGCGGCGGCTGGAGCCGACCGACGGCACAGAAAAGGCCGAGCAGCGTCGACGGGGTAAGAGAGAGGGTAAACCGCACAGGGCGCAGCCGGGGGTTGAAGACCGAGCGGCGTCGACGGAAAACAAAAAGAGAGAGCGGGTAAAGCACAGCCGGGGTTCAGGACCGAGCAGCAGCAACGAGAGAGGCGCACAGGAAAACGCGCAGAGCGCAGCCAGGGCTCAAGGGCTGAGCAGCGTCCACAGGGGAAGAAAGGAAGCACGGGAGGCGCCATTTGAGCCGCGGAGAAGAAGGGAGAGCGCGGGAGACGCCATTTTTGAAGCCGCAGCGGAGAAGAAGGGCGAGCGCGGGAAGAAAGGGAAGCACGGGAGACGCCATTTTGAGCCAGCGGAGAAGAAGGGAGAAAGCGGGAGATGCCATTTTAGCCAGTCTAACCACACCCAGGGATGCCGAAGAGTGGCAGTGTCACAGCGTTCGACAATGAAGTCGAAGATTGGGCGACATATGTGGAACGCATTGAGGTGTACTGCAAGGTGAATGAAGTGCCAGATGCCAGGAAAGCACTGGTTTTGTTGAATTCCATGGGTGCAAAAACGTATGGCTTACTGCGAAACCTAATAACCCCAGAGAAGCCAGTGGATAAGGATTTCGAAAACATACTGGAAAACCTACAGGACCACTTAAACCCCACACCGCTGCTGATAGCAGAAAGATTTAAGTTTCACAAAAGGAACCAGCATAAAGACAAAAGTAATGCTGAGTATTTAACGGAACTGCGCAAGCTATCGAAACACTACCAGTTTGGAATGGGACTAGCAGATACGTTAAGGGACAAGTTTGTGTGTGGGCTTCAAAGTGAAGGAACCCAGAAACGGCTTCTATCAGAAAAGGATCTTACGCTGGACAAGGCTTTCAGCATGGCAGTATCACACGAAGCAGCCGCACGGGGCGCTGCAGAGATACAACGGAGACCGCAAGAATATGGCACCAATGAAATGTCATATGGAGCAGGGAAGTGTTATCGCTGCGGCAGAACAACACACGACCAGAAGGATTGTTGGTTCAAGGACCAAGTGTGCAGACAGTGTGGAAAAGCAGGACACATAGCAAGAGTCTGCAGGTCGGGGAAGAAAACCAGCATCAAGAAATCTCCACAAGAGAAGTACAAAAAGGTACATAAGGTGACAGAGAGTAGTTCAGACGAACAGAAAAGTGATACAGAATCCGGAAGCAAGGAGCTGGGTTGTCTGAAACTACATAATGTAATCAAAATGGAGGATCACCAGACTATCTGGGTCGCGCTCAAGATAGACGGAGTCCAAGTGAAAATGGAATTGGACACTGGATCAGCCCTAACAGTCATAAACCGAAGGGACTACAAGCGGCTATTCTCACATATACCCTTGAGAGCTACAGAAATTGTCTTGAAGACGTACACGGGGCAAGAAGTCTACCCCAAAGGAAAAATAATGGTGAACGTGATATACAACGGCCAGGAAATAACAAAAATTTACCTATATGTATTGCCAGATGGAGGACCACCATTACTAGGATGTGAATGGATCCGGAAGATACAATTAGATTGGCATTCCATACAGGCACTGACGGTAGAGGCCAAAAAGGATGACGACGTCACACCTGGACGACTGTCAAAAATGCTAACTGACGCACAAGAATTGTTCCAGGAGGGACTCGGAACACTAAAAGGCATAACAGGGCAGCACGGTGGCATAGTGGTTAGCACTGTTGCCTCACAGCACCAGGGACCCGGGTTCAAATCCGGCCTCGGGCGACTGTCTGTGTGGAGTTTGCACATTCTCCCCGTGTCTGCGTGGGTTTCCTCCGGGTGCTCCGGTTTCCTCCCACAGTCCAAAGATGTGCGGGTTAGGTTGATTGGCTATGATAAATTGACCCTTAGTGTTAGGGGGATTAAATACGTGGGGTTACGGGGATAGGGTGGGATATGTGTTGGTGTAGGGGTTACGGGGATTGGGTGGGATATGTGTCGATGGGCCGAAATGGCCTCTATCTGCACTGTGGGGTTTCTGTGATTCTGTGAACAGCAACGGTTAAAATAGAGGAAAATGCAAGCCCAAAGTTTTTTAAGGCCAGACCGGTGCATTATGCGATCCGCCCAGCCATCGAAGCAGAGCTGGAAGGTTTGAAACGTTCAGGAGTACTGTCCAAAGTGGACTGGAGCGAGTGGGCTACACCCATCGTTCCTGTAATGAAGAGGTCGTTGAGTAATACGCCTGGGGAACCAAAGAAGGTTCGCATCTGTGGGGACTTTAAGGTGACAGTGAACCCAGTCCTTCACACAGTACAATATCCGCTTCCGCGGATTGAAGATATTTTCACCTCGCTATCTGGAGGAAAACGCTTCACTAAGATTGATCTGGCCCAGGCGTACCTGCAAATGGAGGTAGAAGAAGCCTTGAAATAATACCTCACGATCAACACTCACAAAGGTCTCTACCAATACAACCGGCTGGTGTTCGGGGTAGTATCGGCTCCGGCTATTTGGCAAAGGGCAATGGATCAAGTCCTGCAAGGGATTCCAGGGACCCAGTGTTATTTGGACGACATCCTGGTCACGGGCAAAAATGACAGTGATCACCTCGCCAACCTGGAGCAGGTGCTCACTAGATTAAAGGAATATAGGCTACAAGCTAATCGCCACAAATGCGAGTTTTTCCAGAAGAAGATCTCGTATTGTGGCCACGTTATTGATGAAGAGGGGTTACATAAGTCCCCTGAGAAGATTGAGGCAGTAGTCAAGGCTCCAGCACCGGAAAATGTGCCACAACTGAGGTCGTTCCTCAGGCTGGTGAACTACTACCATAAGTTGTTACCAAATTTGTCTACAGTATTACACCCATTGAACACCCTACTGCAGACGGGGGTACCATGGAAGTGGAATGATGAATGTAAATGAGCTTTCCAGAAGTGCAAAGAATTGATCACATCAAAAGAGGTGTTGGCCCATTTTAACCCAGCACTACCAATTCGGTTGGCGTGTGATGCATCACCCTATGGTATTGGAGCGGTGCTGTCGCACAAATTCCCAGACGGGTTGGAGAGGCCAGTAGCCTTTGCGTCTCGGTCACTAACCTCAGCCGAGCGCAACTACGCCCAGATTGACAGGGAGGCCCTCAGCCTAGTATGGGGAGTAAAAAAGTTCAACCACTATCTGCACGGGCAGAAGTTAACCTTGCTGACTGACCACCAACCACTTGTCTCCATCTTTAATCCAAAGAAGGGCGTTCCGGTGATGACTGCGCAACGGCTACAAAGATGGTCCCTTTTTCTAGGGGCGAACCAATATGAAATAGAGTATAAGGGCACGAAACAGCATGGAAACGCTGATGGGCTATCACGCCTGCCACTGCCTACTGCGGAGGAAGCACCAGCAGTGGACCCTGTCGAAATATTTTATTCGTCGATAATTGAACGCTTGCCAGTAACTGACGCGGATATAGAGAAGGAGACCCGAAATGATCCGACACTGTCTCGGGTATATGATTTGACGGTGAAGGGATGGCCAACACATGGCGACTCACTGTTGCCAGCGTTCTCATCCAGAAGAGAACAGCTGTCAGTATGCCAGGGGACAGTGATGTGTGGATCCCGAGTGGTAATTCCACCCAAGTTAAGGGAGAGAGTGCTCAATGAGCTTCACGAAGGCCATCTGGGAGGGGTGAAAATGAAAAGCCTTGCTAGGGCTTATGTGTGGTGGCCGGGAATTGATCAACAAATCGAGGACCTAACAAAGAGCTGCTCAGGATGCCAGAAGGTCCAAAATGCACCACCACATGCCCCTCTACTGTAGTGTCCGCGTACCAATAACACACGGACTGCAGGAGAATGGTAATAACAGGTGTTTACTGAACAGAGGGTATGCTGGAACTGAAAGTACAGAAGCCTGCTATGGCTTTATATACAGGTGTGGTCACTGCCAGTACTACAGTATAAAAGCAGTTCTCTCTTAAAGGTACATACACAACAATTCCTCCCCTTTTAGATAAACAGTACATAACATTCATTTAACAATTAAATAATAACTAATTACAATTACAATTTTCACTGTACTATATACATCAGCTGAAAGTAATCATTTATAAATTCAGTCTTTGAGGAGGCTTCCTGATCCTGTCTGGAAAGTGCCTTTCTTGAGTATCCTGTTCTTGCGGCGGAGTCGATTCTGGCTCATTGTCATTGGTTGGTTCGTCAGCTTCCAATACCACTGATTCTGAGGTAGACGCAATCTGTACTTCGGGTTCATCACCAGGTGCGCATGCTTGTGGTATGGGTTTGACTTGTTCCTGTGACTCCAGAATCTGGTCAGCATGGCGTCTCACGATGCTCTCTCTAACGTCCACTGTGTACATTAGTGGTCCCTGCTGTGTGCATATCGTTCCTGGCTGCCATTTTTCTGTTCGGTAGTCGCGGGCCAAGACTGGTTGCCCTATCTTGAAGCTCCTGGTTGGCTTCTTATTGATGTGCTGGAATTGTTTATCCTCAACATCTCATCTTATGTTTGGTTTGAGCAAATCCAGGTGACATCTTAACCTTCGGTTATAGAACATCATGGCTGGAGCTTGGTTGGTGACTGCATGTGTCGCATTCCGGTAAGCAAACAAGAAATTATCCACCTTGTGTTGCAGTGGTATGTTGTCGTTATACATCGCCTTTATTGCTTTTTTAAAGGTCTGAACAAACCTCTCAGCCAATCCATTTGTGGCTGGATGATATGGGGCAGATTTGTAATGCTTTACCCCATTATTCCTCAAAAACCTCCGGAAATCCTCGGACACAAACTGTTGTCCATTGTCGGAGCAAATCTGTTCTGGCAAGCCATTCCTGGCGAAGGTGGTCCGTAGGACTGCAATAGTTTTCTCCGTGGTGGTGGAGGACATTTTGATGACCTCTGGCCATTTCGAATGTGCATCCATGGTGATTAAAAACATTAAGTCCATAAATGGACCAGCAAAATCAATGTGTACCCGTTGCCATGGAGATGAGGGCCACTCCCATGGGTGTAGCAGGGCCTGTGGTGATGCGTTTTGGACTTTCTGGCATCCTGTGCATCTCTTGGTCATTTCCTCGATTTCTTTATCGATTCCCGGCCACCACACAAATGCCCTGGCTAGGCTCTTCATTTTTACCCCTCCCAGATGACCCTCATGAAGCTCATTGAGCACTCTATCTCTCAACTTGGGTGGAATTACCACTCGGGATCCACACATCAAGGTCCCCCAGCACACTGACAGCTGTTCTCTCCTTGGCGAGAATGCTGGCAACAGTGAGTCGCCATGTGCTGGCCATCCCTTCACCGTCAAATCATAGACCCGAGAGAGTGTCGGGTCATTTCGGGTTTCCTTCTCTATACTTGAGTTTGTAACAGGTAGACATTCGACTATGGTCCACTGCAGGTGCTTCCTCCACCGTAGGCAGCGGCAGCCGCGACAGCCCATCAGCGTTTCCATGCTGTTTCGTGCCCTTATACTCTATGTCGTATTGATGTGCCCCTTGAAAAAGGGACCATCTTTGCAGCCGTTGCGCCGTCATCACCGGAACGCCCTTCTTTGGGTTAAAAATGGAGACAAGAGGCTGGTGATCAGTCAGTAAGGTGAATTTCTGCCCGTGCAGATAGTGATTGAACTTCTTCACCTCCCACACCAGGCTGAGGGCCTCCCTGTCAATCTGGGCGTAGTTACGCTTGGCTGAGGTTAACGAGCGCAACGCAAAGGCTATTGGCCTCTCTGAACCGTGAAGGAATTTGTGCGACAGCACCGCTCTAATGCCGTAGGGAGACGCATCACATGCCAACCGAATCGGTAGTGTTGGATTGTAGTGGGCCAATACTTCTTCTGAAGTGATTAGGCATTTACATGTCTGAACGCACGCTTACACTCATCACTCCATTTCCATGCTACTCTAGTTTGCAGCAGGGCGTTCAGTGAGTGCAGAATTGTAGACAAATTTGGCAAGAACTTATGGTAGTAGTTCACCAACCCGAGGAACGACCTCAGTTGCGACACATTTTCCTGTGCTGGAGCCTTGACTACTGCCTCAATCTTGTTTGGGGACTTATGTAACCCCTCGTCATCAATCACGTGGCCACAATACGAGATTTGTTTCCTGAAAAACTCGCATTTGGGGCGGTTGGCTCGTAGCCCATATTCTTGTAATCTAGTGAGCACCTGCTCCAGGTTGGCAAGGTGTTCACTGTCATTTTCGCCCTAACCAGGATGTCGTCCAAATAACATTGGGTCCCCGGGATCCCTTGCAGGACTTGTTCCATCGCCCTCTGCCAAATAGCCAGAGCTGATGCTACCCCGAATACCAGTCGGTTGTACTGGTAAAGATCTTTGTGAGTGTTTATCGTGAGGTATTTTTTAGATGCTTCTTCTACCTCCATTTGTAGATACGCTTGTGCCAGATCAATCTTCGTAAAGCGTTTCCCTCCAGATAGTGAGGCGAAAATATCTTCTATCCGCGGAAGTGGATATTGTACTGTGGGCAGGACTGGGTTCACAGTTACCTAAAAGCCCCCACAGATACGAACCTTCTTCGGCTCCCCAGGCGTGCTGCTCAATGATTTCTTCATTACAGGAACGATGGGTGTGGCCCACTCACTCCAGTCCACCTTGGACAGCACACCCGAACGCTCCAGACTCTCCAGCTCTGCTTCGACGGCTGGGCGGATCGCATACGGTACCGGTCTGGCCTTAAAAAATTTTGGGTTTGGGTTATCTTCAATTTTTATCATTGCCGTTACGCCTTTTAGAGTCTCAAGTCCTTGCTGGAACACCTCTTTCGCGTCAGTTAGAATTTTTGACAGTCGTCCAGGTGTGACGTCGTCATCCTTTTTGTCAGCCACAGTTAGCGCCTGAATGGAATGCCAATCCAATTGTATTTTTCGGATCCATTCATGTCCCAATAATGGTGGTCCTCCATCTTGTAGTATATATAGATACAGTTTCTGTGTTTCCTTGTCGTTGTATTTAACGGGCACCCTTATTTTTCCTCTGGGGTAGACTTCAAGGGTATGTGTGAGAATAGCCGCACGTAGTCTCGTCGATTCATGACTGTTAGGGCTGATCCTGTGTCCAATTCCATCTTTACTTGGGACCCTGCTATCATGAGGGTGACCCAAATGGTTCGGTGATCCTCCTTTGTGATCACGTTGTGTAACTTTAGACAACTTAGTCTCCTGCTCCCGGAGTCATTATCACTCTTCTGATCTTCTGAACTACTCTCCGTCATCTTTTTTACTTTCTTGTACTTTTCCTTAGTAGTTCTTTTAGTGTTGGTTTTCTTTCCCGACCTGCAGACTCGTGCTATGTGTCCCACTTTTCCACATTGCCTGCATACTTTGTCCTTAAACCAGCAATCCTTCTGGTCATGGGTTGTTCTGCCGCAGCGATAGCACTTTTCTGCTCCATATGCCATTTCATTGGTGCTATATTCTTGCGGTTTCTGTTGGATTTCCGCAGCTCCCCGTGCTGCTGCTTCGTAGGATACTGCCACGCTGAAAGCCTTTTCTAGCGTAAGGTCCTTTTCCGATAGTAGTCGTTTCTGGGTTCCTTCACTCTGGAGCCCGCAGACAAACTTATCCCTTAAGGTATCTGCCAGTCCTGCTCCGAACTGGCAGTGTTTCGATAACTTGCGTAGTTCCATAAGATAGTCAGCATTACTCTCATCTTTGTGCTGGTTTCTTTTATGGAACTTGAATCTTTCTGCTATCAGCAGTGGTGTAGGGTTTAGGTGTTCCTGTAAGATATTGACAATCTCTTCAAAGCTTTTCTCCATTGGTTTGGCTGGGGTAATTAAATTCCGCAATAGGCTGTACGTTCTCGCACCCATCAAATTCAATAATACCGACGCCTTCTTTTCATCGGCCACCTCATTTGCCTTGCAGTACACTTCAATTCTTTCCACATACGTCATAGAGTCATAGAGTTTTACAGCACAGAAAGAGGCCCTTCGGCCCATCGTGTCTGCGCCGCCCATCCATCCCTGTCCAGTCTAATCCCATTTTCCAGCATTTGGTCCATAGCCTTGTATGCAATGGCATTTCAAGTGCTCATCCAAATGCTTCTTGAATGTTGTGAGGGTTCCTGCCTCTACCACCCTTTCAGGCAGTGAGTTCCAGATTCCAACCACCCTCTGGGTGAAAAAGTTCCTCCTCAAATCCCCTCTAAATCTCCTGCCCCTTACCCTGAATCTATGCCCCCTTGTTATTGACCCCCCTACTAAGCGGAAAAGTTCCTCTTTATCTACCCTATCTATGCCCCTCATCATTTTGTACACCTCAATCAGGTCCCCCCTCAGCCTTCTCTGCCCCAAGGAAAACAACCCCAGCCTGTTTAGTCTTTCTTCATAGCTGAGGCGCTCCATCCCAGGTAACATCCTGGTGAATTTTCTCTGCACCCTCTCCAAAGCAATCACATCCTTCCTATAGTGAGGCGACCAGAACTGCACACAGTACTCCAGCTGTGGCCTCACCAGCGTTTTGTACAGCTCCATCATAACCTCCCTGCTCTTATATTCTATGCCTCGGCTAATGAAGGCAAGTATCCCATATGCCTTTTTAACCACCTTATCTACCTGTTCCGCTGTCTTCAGAGATCTATGTACATGTACACCAAGGTCCCTCTGACCCTCTGTACTTCCTAGGGTCCTACCACTCATTGTGTATTCCCTTGCCTTATTTGTCCGTCCAAAATGCATCACCTCGCACTTTTCAGGGTTAAAATCCATTTGCCACTTTTCCGCCCATCTGACCAACCCGTTTGTATCGTCCTGTAGCCTGAGGCTTTCCTCCTCGCAATTTACCACCCCACCAATTTTCGTGTCATCTGCGAACTTACTGATCATACCTTTTACATTCTCATCCAAATCATTTATGTAGATCACAAACAACAAGGGACCCAGCACCGATCCCTGAGGTACCCCACTGGACACAAGCTTCCAGTCACAAAAGCATCCTTCGACCATCACCCTCTGCCTCCTGCCACTCAGCCAGTTTAGGATCCAACGCGCCAAGGCACCCTGGATCCCATGGGCTCTTACCTTCTTGACCAGTCTCCTATGCGGGACTTTGTCAAAAGCTTTACTGGAGTCCATGTAAACCACATCCACAACATTTCCCTCATCCACCCCCCTAGTCACCCCCTCGAAAAATTCAATCAGATTTGTCAGACATGATTTACCCTTGACAAAGCCATGCTGACTATCCCCGATTAATCCTTGCCTCTCCAAGTGGAGACTAATTTTGTCCCTCAGAATTTTTCCAATAATTTCCCTACCACAGATGTTAGGCTCACTGGCCTGTAATTCGCTGGTTTATCCCTGCTACCCTTCTTGTATAATGGTACTACATTAGCTGTTCTCCAGTCCTCTGGTACATCCCCTGTGGCCAGAGAGGTTCTGAAAATTTGTGTCAGAGCCCCTACAATCTCCTCCTTTGCCTCCCACAGCAGCCTGGGATACATCTCGTCCGGGCCTGGGGATTTATCCACTTTTTGGCCTGCTAAAACCGCTAGCACCTCCTCCCTCTCGATGCTAATATGTTCAAGTATGTCACAGTCCCCTTGCCCGATTTCTATGTCTGCATCGTCTCTCTCCATAGTGAACACAGATGCAAAAAATTCATTTAAAACCCCGCCTACATCATCTGGCTCTACACACAGATTGCCACTTTGGTCCCTAATGGGCCCTACCCTTTCCCTGGTTATCCTCTTGCCCTTAATATACTTATAAAACATCTTAGGATTTTCCTTTATTTTGCTCGCCAGTGTTATTTCATGGCCCCTCCTCGCCCTCCTAATTTCTTTTTTAAGTATGCCCCTGCACTTTTTATACTCCTCTAGGGCTTCTTCCGTCTTTAGTCTTTTGTAACTGCCAAAAGCCCCCCTTTTATTTCTAATGCATTTTTGTATATCCCTTGTCATCCAAGGTTCCCTTTGCTTGTTGGTCCCACCCTTGATCTTTACAGGAACATGTTGGCGTTGTACTCTCTCTATTTCCCTTCTGAAAGTCTCCCACTGTCTTGATGTGGATTTTCCTATAAGTAGCTGCTCCCAGTCCACTTTGGCCAGATCCTGCCTTATCATATTAAAATCGGCCTTCCCCCAATTTAGAACCCTTATTTCCGGGCCGTCTTTGTCTTTTTCCATGACCACCTTAAATCTCACCGAATTATGGTCACTGTCGCCAAAATGCTCTCCTACTGACACTTCCACCACTTGCCCGGCTACATTCCCCAGAATTAGGTCCAGTATCGCCCCCTCTCTTGTAGGACTTTCTACATGTTGGCTCAAAAAGCTCTCCTGGATGCACTTTAAGAATTCTGCACCCTCTGAACCTTTCACACTCTGACTATCCCAATTAATATTGGGGAAGTTGAAATCCCCCACTATTATTACCCTATTATTTTCGCACTTTTCTGAGATTTGCCTACATATCTGTTCCTCTATCTCCCCCTGACTGTTTGGGGGCCTATAGTACACTCCCAGCAAAGTGCTTGCCCCCTTTTTGTTTTTAAGTTCTACCCATATGGCCTCATTAGAGGAACCCGCTAATATATCATCCCTCCTTACAGCAGTAATTGACTCCTTAATTAATATTGCAACACCCCCTCCCCTTTTACACCCCCCTCTGTCTCGCCTGAAGATTCTATACCCCGGAATATTGAGCTGCCAGTCCTGACCCTCCCTCAACCATGTCTGCGTGATAGCAACAATATCGTACTCCCATGTGTTCAACAACAACTTCAGTTCATCCACCTTATTTGCAAGACTCCTTGCATTAAAATAAATGCCTTCCAGCCCTGCCATATTCCCTTTTGCCTTCACATATTTGCTGTGCCTTGTTTTTTTCTCTGTATTTGGCTGTAAATCACCCCCTGCTATAGCTCCACTCTGTACCCCATCCCCCTGCCAAGTTAGTTTAAACCCCCCCCAGCAGTGCTAGCAAACCTCCCCGCAAGGATATTGGTTCCCCTCTGGTTCAGGTGTAAACCGTCCGACTTGTACAAGTCCCACCTTTCCCAGAAGCAGACCCAGTGATCCAGGAAACTAAAGCCCTCCCTCCTGCACCATCCCTTTAGCCACGCATTCATCTGTTCTATCTTCCCATTCCTATACTCACTAGCACGTGGCACCGGGAGTAATCCAGAGATTACAACCTTTGAGGTCCTGCTCTTTAATCCTTCACCTAGCTCCCTAAATTCTTGCTGCAGGACCTCATCCCTCTTTTTACCTATGTCGTTGGTACCAATGTGGACCACGACCTCTGGCTGTTCACCCTCCCCCTCCAGAATGCCCTGCAGCCGCTCAGTGATATCCTTGACCCTGGCACCAGGGAGGCAACAAACCATCCTGGATTCACGTCTACGGCCACAGAAACGCCTATCTGTTCCCCTTACTATAGAATCCCCTACCACTATTGCTCTCCCACTCTTTTTCCCCCCTTCCTGGGCAGCAGGAGCACCCCCAGTGCCAGGAAGTTGGCTGCTGCTGCCTTCCCCTGGACGTGGTCCAGTCTTCTATTTCGTTGTCGAAAGCAGTGATGCTGCCACTCTTCGGCATCTTGGGTGGTTTAAAATGGCGCCTCCCGTGCTTTTCCTTCTTCCCCAATGGATTAAAATGGCGCCTCCCGTGCTTTTCCTTCTTCCCCCTGCTGCCAATGCTGCTCCTAGCGTTCTAAATAGTAATGGCGGCGCCCCGCGGCTTCTGCGCGTCTCTCTTTTGTTAATTAATTTTCTTACTTTTATTCTTCTTCGACGCTGTCCACTGCGCATCTCTT
The DNA here is from genome assembly GCF_052327205.1 of Somniosus microcephalus. Classification (NCBI taxonomy): domain Eukaryota; kingdom Metazoa; phylum Chordata; class Chondrichthyes; order Squaliformes; family Somniosidae; genus Somniosus; species Somniosus microcephalus. The sequence goes on from NC_141003.1 coordinate 7,706,278, forward strand.
CTCCTTCCCCCTTTTTATTTTCTTTAACGCTGCCCGGCTCTTGAGCACCGACCATGCCCTGTGCGCTCCACCCTCTCTCTCTTTTTTCCTTCTCGACGACGCTGCACGGCCCCCTTGCAGAGCCGCTCGATCGAGCTCTAGCCCGCCGCAGTCCAGAAGGGTCAGCGCACTACCTGCTACCAGCACGATTTGCTGTAACACCTTGACTGGGGAGCCAAGCCCAGCTCTCCACAGCTTCCCCTGCGATTCTCTGAACTCCGATGGATCACTGGGCGGTTGCCCACGGTTGACGCCCGTTGCTCTGGCTTCGACCTCCAAGAAGCTTCTTTTCAGGGATGGATCCCCGTGAGGTGATGCAGTACTGCAGGTGAGTTTGAACCTGCTCGTCGCCACTGTAGTGTCCGCGTACCAATAACACACGGACTGCAGGAGAACGGTAATAACAGGTGTTTACTGAACAGAGGGTATTCTGGAACTGAAAGTACAGAAGCCTGCTACGGCTTTATATACAGGTGTGGTCACTGCCGGTACTACAGTATAAAAGCAGTTCTCTCTTAAAGGTACATACACAACATCTACACCCATGGGAGTGGCCCTCCTCTCCATGGCAACGGATGCATATTGATTTTGCTGATCCATTCATGGACTCAATGTTCTTAATAGCAGTGGATGCGCACTCGAAATGGCCTGAGGTGATCAAAATGTCCTCCACCACTACGGAGAAAACGATTGCAGTCCTACGGACCATATTTGCCCGGAACAGCTTGCCAGAGCAGATTTGCTCTGATAACGGACCACAGCTTGTGTCTGAACAGTTTCGGAAATTTATGAGAAGGAATGGGGTAAGGCATTACACATCCGCCCCGTATCATCCAGCCACAAATGGATTGGCTGAGAGGTTCGTACAAACCTTTAAAAAGGCAGTAAGGGCCATGTGCGATGACGACATTCCACTGCAGCATAAGGTGAACAATTTCCTGTTAGCCTACAGAAATGTGACACATGCAGTTACCAACCAGACCCCGGCCATGATGTTCTTTAACCGAAGGTTGAGATCTCGTCTGGATTTGCTCAGACCAAATGTGCGAAGAAATGTTGAGAATAAGCAATTCCAGCACATCAATGAGAGGCCGACAAGGAGCTTCAATGTAGGACAACCAGTCTTGGCCCGCGACTACCGAACAGAGAAATGGCAACCCGGAACGATATGCACACGGCAGGGGCCACTAATGTACACAGTGGATGTCGGGGAGAACATTGTGAGACGCCATGTCGACCAGATCCTAGCATCACAGGAACGAGTCAACCCCATGTCTAGCGTACCTGGTGATGAACCCGACATACCAGTAGCATCTACCCCAGAAACAGTAGCATCGGAAACTGATGAACTAACCGACGACAGGGGGCCAGAATTGCCTCCGCACCAAGAACAAGACACTCAGGAAAGGCGCTATCCAGAAAGGATCAGGAAGCCGCCCCAAAGACTGAATCTATAAATGGACTATTTCAGTTACTGTGCATGTTAAAAGTGTTAACTGTTATGGGTACTGTTAATCTAAGAGGGGAGGAATTGTAGTGTATGTACCTTTAAGAGAGAACTACTTTTACAGCTCCTGTATACTGTAGTACCGGCAGTGACCACACCTGTATATAAGCCCTGAGCAGGCATCTGTACTGTGAGTTTTTAGACTACCCTCATCCAGTAAACACCTGTTGATTGTTGATCTGCAGTCTCCGTCTATTTATTGAAGAACACCATACCTTAAGATTCACGGATTTAATACTGTCTTTTTATGTCTTTTATTTATTTTATGTCTGCTTTATTTATATTTAAAGTATGTATGCGTGTATATGTCGGTATGTGTTTTTTTGTGATGGCGCCGATGAAGATGGCTGCCGTCCTTGCGAGCTCCGTGCGTACCAGGCAGCTCAGTGTTCTTGCTGCTTGGTGCTCTCGGCTCCTCAAGAAAAAAACATTTCACTGACTAGATTACACTTCTTGTATTTAGTTATGTGACCAATAAAATTGAAATTGAAATTGAAATTGGTTGTGACGTCACTTTAGCGGTTTCGCAGTTGTTGTTGTTTGACTGCTCCCGCTCTCAGGCTCTTTCCCAACTCGCAGCACTCCTCTGCAGCGCTCCTTTATGGCAGCTCCGCCTTCTCTCAGGTCCCGCTGCTGCTCCCACACAGGTCCGCCTCCTCCGGTGTCGAGCCAGCCTCTCAATCTGGCTGGCTGCGGGCTGGAAACGGGTAAAGTCGACAGGACCTGAGGGAACCCATTCTCCCGAGTTTCCCATCCACATTCCAGCCCCCCCGTTCCCTGCCCGCCTCCAAGTTAAAATTCCGGCCATTGTGTTCTGTTGTATTATATTGTGTTGAAACATGCAAGTACAGCAAGAAATTAGGAAGGCAAATGGTATGTTGGCCTTTATTACAAGGGGGTTGGAGTATAAGTGTAAAGAATCCTTACGACAATTGTATAGAGCCTTGGTGAGGACACACCTGGAGTATTGTGCACAGTTTTAGTTTCCTTACCTTAGGAAGGATATACTTGCCTTAGAGGGAGTGCAATGAAGGTTCACCAGGTTGATTCCTGGGATGAGAACGTTGTCCTATGAGGAGAGATTGAGTAAACTAGGCCTATATTCCCTAGAGTTTAGAAGAATGAGAGGTGATCTCATTGCACCATATAAAATTCTTAAAGGGCTTGTCAGGTTAGATGCTGGGAGGATGTTTTCCCTGGCTGGAGAGTCTAGAACTAGGGCTCACAGTTGCAGCATAAAGGTTTGGCCATTTAAGACTGAGATGAGGAGAAATTTCTTCACTCAGAGGATTGTGAATCTTTGGAATTCTCTACCCCAGAGGGCTGTGCGTATGTTCAAGACTGAGGTCTATAGAGTTTTGGGTACTAAGGGAATCAAGGGAGATGGGGATCGGGCAGGAAAGGGGAGTTGATTTAGAAGTTCAGCCATGATCTTTTTGAATGGCGGAGCAGGCTCGAAGATAAAATTCACATGGCCTACTCCTGCTCCTATTTCTTATGTTCTTATGTTATGTATTACATTGTGTTATATTGTGTTGTGTTGTGTTGTATTACAGCAAAGGCTTTGGGCCTCAACAACATCCCAGCTATTGTGCTGAAGACTTGTGCTCCAGAACTAGCCACATCTCTAGCCAAGCTGTTCCAGTACAGCTACAACACTGGCATCTACTCGACAATGTGGAAAATTGCCCAGGTATGTCCTGCCCACAAAAGCGGGACAAATCCAATCCGGCCAATTACCGCCCTATCAGTCTTCTCTCAATCATCAGCAAAGTGATGGAAGGTGTCACCGACATTGCTATCAAGTGGCACTTACTCATCAATAACCTGCTCACCGATGCTCAGTTTGGGTTCCGCCAGGACCACTCGGCTCCAGACCTCATTACAGCCTTAATTCAAACATGGACAAAAGAGCTGAATTCCAGAGGTGAGGTGAGACTGCCCTAGACATCAAGGCAGCATTTGACCAAGTGTGGCATCAAGGAGCCCTAGTGAAACTGAAGACAATGGGAATCGGGGGAAAACTCTCCACTGGTTGCAGTCATACCTAGCACAAAGGAAGATGGTTGTGGTGGTTGGAGGTCAATCATCTCAGCCCCAGGACATCGCTGCAGGAGTTCCTCAGGGCAGTGTCCTAGGCCCAAGCATCTTCAGCTGCTTCATCAATGATCTTTCCTCCATCTTAAGGGCAGAAGTGGGGATGTTCGCACAGTGTTCAGTTCCATTCGCAACTCCTCAGATAGTGAAGCAGTCCATGCCCACATGCAGCAAGACCTGGACAATATTCAGGCTTGGGCTGATAAGTGGCAAGTAACATTTGCGCCACACAAGTGCCAGGCAATGAATATCTCAAACAAGCGAGCGTCTAATCACCTCCCCTTGACATTCAACGGCATTACCATCAATGAATCTCCTACCATCAATATCCTGGGGGTCACCATTGACCAGAAGCTTAACTGGACCAGCCACATAAATACTGTGGCAACAAGAGCAGGTCAGAGGCTGGGTATTCTGCGGTGAGTGTCTCATCTTCTGACTCCCCAAATCCTTTCCACCATCTACAAGGCACAAGTCAGGAGTGTGATGGAATACTCTACACTTGCTTAGATGAGTGCAGCTCAAACAACAATCAAGAAGCTCGACACCATCCACGACAACGCAACCTGCTTGATTGGCACCCCATCCACCGCCTTAAACATTCACTTCCTCCACCACCGGCATACCGTGGCTGCAGTGTGTACCATCTACAAGATGCACTGCAGCAACTCGCCAAGGCTTCTTCGACTGCACCTCCCAAACCTGCCACCTCTTCCACCTAGAAGGACAAGGGCAGCAGGCATATGGGAACACCACCACCTCCAAGTTATACACCATCCTGACTTGGAAATATATCACCATTCCTTCATCGTTGCTGGGTCAAAATCCTGGAACTCCCTCCCTAACAGCACTGTGGGAGTACCTTCACCAAACGGACTGCAGTGGTTCAAGAAGGCGGCTCACCACCACCTTCTCCAGGGCAACTAGGGATGGGCAATAAATGCTGGCCTTGCCAGTGACGCCCACATCCCATAAACAAATTTTTAAAAATCATATTGTATTATGTTGTGTTGCAATAGAGTTGCTAGCTGCAGAAATATTAACAAATGTGTCAAAGTTCAGGTTAGAAGGATATTTACATTCTTGTGATTGGTTAATTTTGAAGCCTTTGTTTGGCACTGTCTCAATCTGTTGCAATTGGAAATAAGTCATAGGGTGTTCTAAAGATCACAGATCTTCTGAAGATGTTAGAAAGATGGAACAGTTAATACATAATCAACAAACCTCAAGCCCATAGCTGCATTTCTTGAAGATGAGATCCCATGTCTGGTTAGTAAATCTTAATTAACATGATGTGGGTATTAAATGGTGATGGATGGGCTTTAAAAATACTTAACTGGGATATAATAAATCAGAAGTATTCATAAAATCTCTATTTGCTTCCTAAAGCTTATAACTGTCAAATAATTCTATTCACAAGCTGGGCTTCAATGTGTAAACTAGAAATGTCACAGTACACCCAGTGCCAGTGACTGGGCAGAATCCAGCCCATAATATCTGTATATGTGAATTCATTTCAGTTGCTTTTGTTTGGGAGGGGAAGGGATTGGGGGACACAGTGCATACGTAGTACATGATTACACAAGCATAAATGAAGAAAAGGCCATTCAGCCTATCGAGCCTTACTCCTATCACCCACCATCAACAATCTACTGTATCTCACTCTCTCCACCCTCTTCCATTTTATCTCCTAAGGGAAAGTTTGCAGAAACTGTCTGTGACCCTCAAATGTAATCCAGCAGAATTCCAGAATATTTCTTTCCCCGCTATTGTTCAACTCTGGTTAGCTGCCACCCACAGAATTTGGACCTTTCAGCCTTGGATCTAGGTCACCACATCTCAATCAAAACCTTGAAGATGACATGATCTCGGTGGCTAACTCCTCTTTTGGGTAGGTTCATCACCTTAGTTTGGTCACCTCAGCTCTGTGCAAAATACTTACCCTATGAAGAAGGAAGTGTCACACAGCACAGCTGAGATGAGCTCTTAGATGAGGTTGTGAGTGCGTTATGCTCATATTCTGAGCTGATGTCTGCCGTTGTCCCTTGTCCATCCTTACACTTTATTTAACAAGTCACACTTAACAGGGATTAACAGGAAGCACTCAACACCTCAGGCAGAATGAACGCACATTAACCAGAGGTCATCATAGAGACACAGTGATGAGAAGAATTAAATATCCATTTTGTATCTTTTAAAAGCTCTTACAATGTCCCTGAATATTCCAATTTTTTGTGCATACATTTTGGTGCTATTATATTAGCCTTGGTTTAGTGGCAGCACTCCCGCCTCTGAGTCAGAAGGTTGTGGGTTCGAGCCCCACTCCAAAACCTTGAGCACGTAATCTAGGCTGACACTCCAGTGCAGTACTGAGGGAGTGCTGCACTGTCGGAGGTGCCGCATTTCAGATGAGACATTAAACCAAGGCTGCCCTCTCGGGTGGACGTAAAAGATCCCATGGCACTGTTTAGACCCAGACCATGGGAGTTCTCCCCAGTGTCCTGTCCAACTTTTATCCCTCAATCAACGTCATTAAAACGGATTATCTGGTCATTATCTCATTGGTGTTTGTGGGACTTTGCTGTGCGCAAATTGGCTGCCGCATTTCCCTAGATTGCAACAGTGACTACGCTTCAAAAACACTTCTTTGGATGTGCTGAGGTTGTGAAATGCACAGTATAAATGGGAGTCCTTTCTTTCTTTAATGTGACTGACTAACTTTTCATCAACAACATTTTGTTGACCTTTGGTTCCTGTAGGATATGAATTGTTCACAATGTATTGTGAATCTATCCCTTACTCAGCACAGCGATAGAATTACGTGCATTGTGTAAGTACACTGTTAGCAGATGAAAAATGTAAAAATTATCCCATTACAGTTCACTTACACTACCCGTCCTCATCTTTAGCTCCATTTGGGTGCCTTTGATCTTTTGTGTGCCGTCTGTGTATAGAAATTCATGTTCAAAAGGCAAACAGGTTTCACTGATGTAGACATATCTTTGAGTGTGAATTATATTTTATTTTAGATTTCAATACGATGTCTGAATAGGGATGTTGTTACTGATACTGAGAACATCTGCAGTCTTCTTTGAATTAGGTTCTTTGGGGTAACAAAAGGCACTTGCACACATCACTGTAGGTCATCTAATGTCATCCCAACTGCCCAAAGGCCAGTGAATCAAATGGCTTTCATCAAAGTTGATCTCAACTAAAAAGCTCCCTTTGATGGAATTAAGACTTCAAAACTCCTCATTAGTACCACACACCACCCCCTCATCTGTTCAATTTGTCCCATTCTGACTTCTCTGTTCATCGCCTGCTACGCTGCTCCATTGAAGCTCAACAAGAACTTTGTCTCAGTTTAATATTATCAATACCAGGTTTATTCATAAATGCCAGTTGAAGAGGGTTCATAAGCCTGAAGTCTGCAGTCGGCAGCGGTTGGTACTGCCCTGGCACACTCTGTAATACTACAATTTTTATTTTGCTTCTACTTTAAGTTACTTGGCTCAGTGGTAGCCCTCTTACCTTTATCAGAAGGTCATGGGTTCAAGCACCACTCCTAGAACTTGAGCCCATAACTTAGGCTGAGATATCAGTGCAGTACTGAGAGGGCGCTGCCTTTTCAATGAGACATTAAACCAAGACCCCATCTGCTTGCCCAGGTGCATATGAAAGATCCCGTGGCATTGTTTTTAAAGAGCAAGGAATTCTCCTGGTGTCTTGGCCACCATTTATCCCTCAACCAACATCACTAAGAATAGATTAACCAGTTATCTCGGGAATTGGAAGTATAATTTCAAAATTTGCAAATGACACCAAATTGGGGGTATAGTTAATACTGAGGAGGACTGCAATAAAGTACAAGAAGACATTAATAAACTCACAGAATGGGCGTGTAAATGGCAAATGAATTTCAATATAGATAAGTGTGAGGTGGTGCATTTTAGTAGGAGAAATCAGGAGGCCACATGCACCTTGGAAAATAAGAGTTTAAATGGGGTAGAGGAGCAAAGGGATCCATGGGTACAGAGGCACAAATCACTAAAAGTAGCGATGCAGGCTGGCAAGTCATAAAATATGCAAACAAAGCACTGGGGTACATTTCTCGAGGAATAGAATTGAAAAGTAGAGAAGTTATGCTAAACTTGTATCGAACCTTGGTTAGACTACGCTTAGAGTACTGTGCACAGTTCTGGTCTCCATATTATAAAAAGGATATAAAGACACTGGAGAAGGTTCAAAAAAGATTTACAAGGATAATACCAGAACTGAGAGGTTATACCTATGAGGAAAAGATGAACAAGCTGGGACTGTTTTCTCTAGGAAGGAGAAGACTGTGGGGTGACCTGATAGAGATCTTTAAGATGATGAAGATGGTTCGATAAGGTAGACGTGGAGAAGATGTTTCCACTTGCCGGGGAGTGCAAAACTATGGACCATAAATATAAGATAGTCACTAACAAATCCAATAAGGAATTCAGGAGAAACTTCTTTACCCAGAGAGTGGTGAGAATGTGGAACTTGCTACCACAGGGAATAGTTGAGACGAATAGCATGGATGCATTTAAGGGGAATCTCAATAAGTACACGAGGGAGAAAAGAATAGAAGGTTATGCTGATAGGGTTAGATGAAGTAGGAGGCTCGTGTGGAGCAAACGCACCGGCATAGACCAGTTGGGCCAAATGGCCTGTTTCTGTGCTGTAAATTCTATGTAATTCAATGTAACCTTGGTGCTGTTTGTGGGATCTTGCTGTGTGCGATTTGACTGCTGCGTTTACCTACAAAACAACCAAGAAGTACTATATTGGTAAAGTAAAGCACTTTGGGAAGTCATGAGGATGTGAATGCCATGATAAATGCAAGGCTTTTCTTTTTCTCGCTGATTTTCTCCCTGCCTTCTCCCTTTACTGAGGTACTGGGGATTTGAGGAAAAACTTTTTCACCCAGAGGGTGGTTGGAATCTGGAACTCACTGCCTGAAAGGGTGGTAGAGGCAGGAACCCTCACAATATTCAAGAAGCATTTAGATGAGCACTTGAAACGCCATAGCATACAAGGCTACGGACCAAGTGCTGGAAAATGGGATTAGAATAGACAGGGCTTGATGGGCCGAAAGACCTCTTTCTGTGCTGTATAACTCTATGACTCTATGACTATGTATCATCCTGCAGATGTCCTGATTGCCCTCAAGTATCACCCCACTGCCGCCAGTATTAATATGATGGAAGCATGTGTCAGTAAGGCATTCAACATTACAGCCAAACCAAAGACTTGTCTTCACCTTGACATCCAAACACATTCACAACCAGCGAGGGGTACGGTAGTGTAATTGTTATGTCACTGAACTAGTGATCCGGAGAACATGAGTTCAGTTCCTATTGGGAATCTGAATTCAGTTAAAAAATAAAAAGCTGATATCATTAAAAACTGACCATGAAGGTGTTGGAAGTTGTAAAAACCCAACTGGTTCACTAATGGCCTTCAGAGAATGCTACCTACCATCCTTACCCGGCCTGGCCTATATGTGACTCCAGTCCCACACCAGTCTTCTCTTCTTAGGCAGTCCCTCGGAGCCGAGGTTGACTTGCTTCCATACTAAAAATGAGTTCGCAGATGACTGATGAGTCCAATGCGGGACCTACAGTCTCTGTCGCAGGTGGGGCAGATGGTGGTTGAAGGGGCGGGTGGGTGGGGTGCCTGGGTTGGTGTGCACTCCTTCCGCTTTTTGCGCTTGGCTTCCGCTTGCTCCCGGCGAAGAGACTCGAGGTGTTCGGCACCTTCCTGGAATCTTCTCCTCCACTTTGTGCAGTCTTGGACCAGGGATTCCCAGGTGTCAGTGGGGATGTTACACTTTTTCAAGGAGGCTTTGAAGCGTTTCCTCTGCCCACCTGGGGCTCTCTTGCCGTGTCAGAGCTCCGAGTAGAGCGCTTGTTTTGGGAGTCTCGTATCGGGCATGCGGACAATGTGGTCCATCCATCGGAGCTGATCAAGCGTGGTCAAAGCTTCGATGCTGGGGATGTTGGTCTGAGCGAAAACACTGATGCTGTTGTGCCTATCCTGCCAATGGATTTGCAGGATCTTGCGGAGGCAGCATTGGTGGTACCTCTCCAGTGCTTTGAAGTGCCTGCTGTACATGGTCCATGTCTCTGAGGCATACAGCAGGGCGGGTATTACTGCTGCTCTGTAGACCGTGAGCTTGGTGCCGGGTTTGAGGTCCTGGCCTTCAAACACTCTCCTCCTCAAGCGACCGAAGGCTGCACTGGCACACTGAAGGCGGTGTTGGACTTCATCATTGACGTCTGCCCTTGTTGACAGTAGGCTCCCGAGGTATGGAAAGTGGTCCACGTTGTCCAAGGCCTTGTCGTGGATTTTGATAATCGGGGGGCAGCACTGTGTGGCGGAGGCAGGTTAGTAGAGGCCCTTTGACTTATGGGTGTTTAGTGTAAGGTCCATGCTCTCGTACGCTTCGGTGAAGGTGTTGATGATGGTTTGGAGTTTGGCTTCAGAGTGTGCGCAGGCGCAAGCATCGTCTGCATACTATAATTCGATAACAGAGCATGGGACGACCGTGGATCTGGACTGGAGGTGACGGAGGTTGAACAGTTTCCCGTTTGTTCTGTAGTTTAGCTCCACTCCAGCGGGGCGCTTACTGAGGGTGAGATGGAGCATGGCAGCCAGGAAGATCGAGAAGAGCGTTGGTGCGATGACACAGCCTTGCTTGATCCCGGTCCGTATGTTAATTGGGCCTGTGGTGGATCTGTTGGCCAGGATCACGGCTTGCATGTCGTCATGAAGCAGGTGAATGATGGTGACAAACTTTTGAGGGCAGCCGAATTTGAGGAGGACACTCCATAATCCCTCACGGTTGACGGTGTCGAAGGCCTTTGTGAGGTCAAAGAAGGCCATGTACAGCGGTTGGTGCTGTTCCCTGCATTTCTCTTGTAGTTGACGTGCGGTGAAGACCATGTCCATTGTGCCCCTTAGTGGGTGGAATCCGCATTGCGACTCTGGGAGAAGCTCTTCAGCCACTGGGAGAAGGCGATTGAGGAGGATTCTTGCGATGACTTTCCCTGTGGCAGACAGCAGGGAGACTCCTCTGTAATTACCGCAATCGTACTTGTCACCTTTCTTGAAGATGGTCACGATTACAGCGTCTCTGAGATCCCCTGGCATGCTCTCCTCCTTCCAAATAAGAGAAATGAGTTCATGTATTTGCGCTAATAGTGCCTCTCCGCCATGTCTTAGTGCCTTGGCGGGGATTCCATCTGCTCCTGAGGCCTTGTTGTTCTTCAGTTGTCAAATGGCCTTTTCAACCTCATGCCGGGCTGGGGTTGTGCTGAGGCGGTGGCGGGTAGCATGCTGTGGGATGGAGTTGAGGACACTCGCATTGAAGACAGAGTCTCGGTTAAGGAGATCTTCAAAGTGCTCCTTCCAACGGGCACTAACTGCCTCTCTGTCCTTGGTGAGTACCTCTCCATTCTTGGCCCACAGTGGGGTACGACCTTGGGTGCTTGGGCCATTTGTGGTCTTGACTGCACTAAAGAATCCACGCACATTGTGGTTGTCCGCTAGCTGCTGGGCCTCTTGCGCTTTCTCCACATACCATCTGTTCTTTAGGTCACGAGTTTTTTGTTGGACCTCGGCCTTCAGGCGTCTGTAGCGCTGCTTTCTTGCTCTCGAGTTCTGTTGCTGTTTCCAGATCAGGAATGCCTTGCACTTGCGGCTTATTAGCTCCTGGATCTCCTGGTCATTCTCGTTGAACCAGTCTTGGTGTTTCCTGGTCGAGTGACCGAGCATCTCTTCACAGGTGCTGATTATGGAGGCCTTGAGTAGAGACCAGGCGCTGTGGACACTCTGGGCTGGGTTTTGTCAATGGGGAGCTTTTGGAGGCGGGACTCCCACTTGTTGGGTTTTAGTCCCGCCTCCATCGACTTATGGCCAACCCACGCTATTTTCCCTTGATTGACCTTGTTAAGTCCGCCCAGCGGGCTCAGCAGGCCAATTAAGGGAAAGCCAGTTACAGGTGACGTCAGCGAGTGATGTTTCATCTGTCAAGAGCTTTTGACAGATGAAATGTCATCGTTTGACAGCTCTGTCCGATCCTGTCACTGTTTTCCAAGTGCTCTCCTGAAGGGAGGAAGCCTGCAGGAAGAAGTAAAGGTAAGTAAAACTTATTAAAACACTTTACACACACCTCACACACTTACCTCTGCACACATGCACCCATTACTCACCTGCACACCGGACATCTCGGCCCCTCAGACCCCCGCAGACCGAAGGCCCGCCTCGCTGACCCTGGCGAGGTTCGGAGCCGCCGGGAAGCCCACACTTCAGGGCTCAAAATAGGGATTAACCAAAAAACTGTAGTTAACAGGCAGTTAATTGGCATTAATCCCCTTCTCGCCTCAAGGAGGCGGGACCCGGCGCGGGTCGGCTACCCGTCTCCTGGCAAGATGGCATGGAGGCGGGTTGGGCACCCGCCCCCAAATTCTGCCATTTTCCCAGCAGTCCCACCTCCAAACCCGCCTCCCCAGGGCTGGCAAAATTGAGCCCTCTGTGGTTCTGAATCACTGGGAGTCGTTAGGTTGGTTGTGAGGTGCAGGCTGAATAGAGCTTTCTTAGCAGGGTCTTTGAGTGTTCCAGCGTTGATTTTCCTGCAGAAGATTGCTTCTGTTGCCGCTGCTGTTTTGGGGCTACGTTGATGGAGATGACAGAGCGGATTAGGCGGTGGTCGGTCCAGCAGTGTCAGCTCCTGTCATGGCGCGGGTGATGCGGATGTCCTTGCGGGCCCTCGCTCGGACGATGACGTAGTCCAGTAGATGCCAGTGCTTGGAGCGAGGGTGTTGCCATGAAGCCTTGTACTTGTCTCTCTGACGGAACAAGGTGTTGGTTATGACAAGGCCATGTTCTAAGCATTTTGTCAGGAGGAGGGTACCGCTGGAGTAGGCTTTCCCTACCCCCTCTCTGCCGATCACACCTTCCCAGTGGTCTGTGTCCATTCCAACTCTGGCGTTGAAGTCGCCAAGGAACATCAGCTTGTCGCCCGTTGGGACTCGGGACAGGGATTGTTCGAGGCTGGAGTAGAATTTCTCTTTGGTTTCGTCTGTGGCTTCCAGTGTTGGACCTGCGGGAAGGAGGGAGGAGGACAGTAGGAGTATGTTTGTATGTGTGTGCTAGGCCGATGTAGCAGAGCCTGGTCTCCAATTGTCTTGGATCCCCTTGCCATTGGACCGAGACCTTGCTCTGTCAAGCCCGTGTGGTAGCTGGTGTGCAACAGCCACCCTACGTTAAAAGATTTCACTCACAGGCATCTTCCACCCTTTAAAATGAAGGTCGGGACCTGGAATTTCAGGGCCCTCATTAACAACCCCAACAGTGACAGACCGGAACGCCGTACTGCTATCATTGCCCGGGAGCTCAGATGTTTCGACATAGACATTGCCGCCCTAAGCGAGACCCGGTGGACAGGGGAAGGCCAGCTCAAGAAGCAAGGCGGTGGTTACACCTTCTTCTGGAAAGGCAAACCTGAAGAAGAACGCCGCCTCCATGGGGTCGGCTTCGCCATAAAAAATGAACTGGCTGGGCATCTTGGAGACTTCCCTTGTGGAATAAACAAACGCCTCATGGCTCTACGGCTCACCCTAGCCCGGAACCAGTGCGCTATGGTCATCAGTGCGTACGCCCCAACACTGGAAGCCACAGACGAGACCCACACCAGTGCTTGACTCTGAACTGCCCTCTGAAGTGATCTAGCAAGTCACTCCGTTATATCAAACCCACTACCAGCAGTTCAAGGAGAAGGCCCACCACCATCTTCTCAGCACAACTAGGGATGGGCAATAAATGCTGGCCTTTCCAGCAACGCCCACAATCAGAGAAAGAATATTAACAAAGGGTCACTGGGCAACAGCGAGAAGTGGGCGTCTCTGGCTGATTGTCCCCTCTCTAATGCAGGAACCCTGAGGCCAACTGTAGCCCCCATATCACCACCCCAGGGGAAATGAGTTTGGTACAGGGAGGGGGAACACACCTGGCACCTTCCTGGTCTCTCTGAGCCATTGGATGAAGTCGTTGATTCACCAAGGAATCCACCCATTAATAAAATGTTAATGTTCCCCTTCACACTCCCAGCCGGATCCTTGTCTGCTGGAGTGGAGTTTGGGCAGCTGCTCCCCACGATTTTCTGACAGGATTTCCAATGTGCGCTCTCAGGCGGTGAGGCTCCCCGCCAGGAGTTTCCTCTGAGCATCTCCTGCTCCGCCACCATAACTACAGCGGAGGTTCGGGAAACCCGATTCCGTGCGTAAGCAGGAAAAGTTTCTCCGGTGGGGTGGGAGCAGCTCCAAGGAAAGTCCTGCAAGACATGTGTGAAATTTTCTGCTCAAATGCTGTTTCCCCATAAATCTGTAGTTTAGATTTCGCTAAGGAATCTGATAGACGTCAGTAAATATCCAGACACAAAAACAGCAAGAAATATAACTCGCGAAAACTGTTGCTATTTTTGCTGATGTCAGCCGTGGATCACTGGTACTAGTCTCGCCTCTGAGTCAGAAGGTCGTGGGTTCAAGCCCCACTCCAGAGACTTGAGCACATAATCCAGGTTGACACTCCAGGGGAGTGCTGCGCTGTCGGAGGTGCCGTCTTTCAGATCAGACGTTAAACCGAGGCCCCGTCTGCTCTCTCAGGGGGACATAAAAGATCCCATGGCACTATTTTGAAGAAGAGCAGGGGAGTTCTCCCCACTGTCCTGGCCAATATTTATTCCTCAACTAACATCACTAAGGCAGATTATCTGGTCATTATCTCAATGCTGTTTGTGAGACCTTGCTGTGCGCAAATTGGCTGCCGCATTTTCCTACATTACAACAGTTACACTTCAAAAGTACTTTATTCGCTGTAAAGTGGTTTTGGGATATCCTGAAATCGTAAAAGGCGCTGTATATATATGCAATTTTTACTTTTTCTTTTTCTTGTGCAACTAAAAATCTTTCATCTTCCTTTTCCTATAACTCCTACGAGGTGCCACTCCTGTGGCTTCAGCAGAGGTAGAGGCAGGCTGCTCACTTCCCTGCTCTGACTGCTGAGATGCTCTTGGCTGACGTCCTCTGGGTTTTGGAGCACTGCACTGTATCCAGGAGCGTGGCACCACACTCCTGCTGCTGACCTCCCCTGCTATCTCCAGCCATGCCTTCTTCGTCAGTGAGGCTGGCTTCATCCTCCCATCAGAAGGGAATGAAATCACTCTGTGGGCCCTTACACCTCGCAGCATGACATCCAGGGAGGCATCTTTAAAGCGAGGGGCAGCTTTGGAACGTTGGGACTCCGTTGTATACAGCTAGCTATCTTTCTCCCACCTACACAATCCTTCAACTGTCACCTTTGCAGTTTTTCTTTAAATACCTCAGCTGAAATAGACCCATGCATGTCGTCATCACGCCCGCTCACATTAATTGGTTGGGAAACCCGGAAGTCAGATGCAAAAGCAATAGCTGGGTTAAAAAGCCACTGACAGACGCGTTGCAGCAACTTCTGGATTTCCCGCGCGCTACCGGACCCCTTCGCCCACTCCCAGCGAGTCACCAGGTAAATATTACGGCCATTATGTCACTCCACACTGTCACAGTGATGTCACTCCACACTGTCACAGTGATGTCACTCCACACTGTCACATTATGTCACTCCACACTGTCACAGTGATGTCACTCCACATTATCACATTATGTCACTCCACATTGTCACAATGATGTCACTCCACACTGTCACATTATGTCACTCCACACTGTCACATTATGTCACTCCACACTGTCACAGCGATGTCACTCCACACTGTCACATTATGTCACTTCACACGGTCACAGTGATGTAACGCCACACTGTCACAGTGATATCACTCCACAATGTCACATTATGACACTCCACACTTCACATAATTTCACTCCACACTGTCGCAGTGATGTCACTCCACACTGTCACATTATGTCACTCCATACTGTCACATTACGTCACTCAACACTGTCACATTATGTCACTCCACACTTTCACAGTGATGTCACTCCACACTGTCACATTACATCACTCCACACTGTCACATTCTCTCACTCCACACTGTCACATTTTGTCACTTCACACTGTCACATTATGTCACTCCACACTGTCACAATGATGTCACTCCATACTGTCACATTATGTCACTCCACATTGTCACAGTGATGTCACTCCTTACTGTCACATTATGTCACTCTCTACTGTCACATTACCAGGAAACTTTGTTATATCCAGCACCGACGGGACCGAGCTGTTGCCGATCTATCAAAACTGCCGGACAAACCAGCGCTAATGTTGAAGCATACGGAGGTTTTCAGCTCTGTATCTGGCAACAAACACTGTTGCTTAGCAACAACTTCTAACCAGTCGGCCCATACCTTGGAAGCATCTCTGTAGCTTAGCAACAGCTTCAGAGAGACTTTGCAGAGCCTGACTGTTGAAAAAAAAGCCACGAGAAGAAAAAAAACCTAACAAAACGGCTCCTGATTTCTGCCGGTGGATCGAGGTTTCCGGACATTCAACCTCCGGATAAACCAAAGTTTCCTGTATATCACTCCACACTGCCACAGTGATGTCACTCCACACTGTCACATTATGTCACTCCACACTGTCACAGTGATGTCACTCCACACTGTCACATTATGTCACTCCATACTGTCACATTATGTCACTCCACACTGTCACAGTGATGTCACTCCACACTGTCACATTATGTCACTCCACACTGTCACAGTGATGTCACTCCATACTGCCACATTATGTCACTCCACATGGTCACAGTGATGTCACTCCACACTATCACGTTATGTCACTCCACACTGTCACATTATGTCACTCCACACTGTCACAGTGATGTCACTCCACACTGTCATATTATGTCACTCCACACTGTCACAATGATGTCACGCCACACTGTCACATTATGTCACTCCACATTGTCACAGTGATGTCATTCCTTACTGTCACATTATGTCACTCTTTACTGTCACATTATGTCACTACACACTGTCACAGCGATGTCACGCCACACTGTCACATTATGCCACTCCATTTTGTCACAGTGATGTCACTCCACATTGTCACACTGATGTCACTCCACACTCTCACATTATGTCACTCTACACTGTCACATTATGTCACTCCACACTGTCACATTATGTCACTCCACACTGTCACAGTGATGTCACTCCACACTGTCACATTTTGTCACTCCACATTGTCACAGTGATGTCACTCGTTACTGTCACATTATGTCACTCTTTACTGTCACATTATGTCACTCCACACTGCCACAGTGATGTCACTCCACACTGTCACATTATGTCACTCCACACTGTCATATTATGTCACTCCATACTGTAACAGTGATGTCACTTCACACTGTCACATTATTTCACTCCACACTGTCACAGTGATGTCACTCCACACTGTCACATTATGCCACTCCACATTGTCACAGTGATGTCACTCCACACTGTCACACTGATGTCACTCCACACTGTCACATTATGTCACTCCACACTGTCACAGTGATGTCACTCCACACTGTCACATTAGGTCACTCCACACTGTCACATTCTGTCACTCCACACTGTCACAGTTATGTCACTCCACACTGTCACATTATGTCACTCCATACTGTCACAATGATGTCACGCCAGACTGTCACAATGATGTCACTCCACACTGTCACAGTGATGTCACTCCATACTGTCACAGTGATGTCACTCCACCCTGTCACATTATGTCACTCCACACTGTCACATTGTCACTCCATGCTGTCACATTATGTCACTCCATACAGTCACAGTGATGTCACTCCATACTGTCACAATGATGTCACTCCACACTGTCACAGCGATGTCACTCCACACTGTCACAATGATGTCACTCCACACTGTCACATTATGTCACTTCATACTGTCACAGTGACGTCACTCCACACTGTCACATTATTTCACTCCATACTGTCACAGTGATGTCACTCCACACTGTCACAGTGATGTCACTCCACACTGTCACAGTGATGTCATTCCACACTGTCACATTATTTCACTCCACACAGTCACATTATGTCACTCCATACTGTCACAATGATGTCACTCCACACTGTCACAGTGATGTCACTCCACACTGTCACATTATGTCACTTCATACTGTCACAATGATGTCACGCCAGACTGTCACAATGATGTCACTCCATATTGTCACAGTGATGTCACTCCATACTGTCACAGTGATGTCACTCCACCCTGTCACATTATGTCACTCCACACTGTCACATTGTCACTCCATGCTGTCACATTATGTCACTCCATACAGTCACAGTGATGTCACTCCATACTGTCACAATGATGTCACTCCACACTGTCACAGCGATGTCACTCCACACTGTCACAATGATGTCACTCCACACTGTCACATTATGTCACTTCATACTGTCACAGTGACGTCACTCCACACTGTCACATTATTTCACTCCATACTGTCACAGTGATGTCACTCCACACTGTCACAGTGATGTCACTCCACACTGTCACAGTGATGTCACTCCACACTGTCACATTATTTCACTCCACACAGTCACATTATGTCACTCCATACTGTCACAATGATGTCACTCCACACTGTCACAGTGATGTCACTCCACACTGTCACATTATGTCACTTCATACTGTCACACTGATGTCACTCCACACTGTCACATTATGTCACTCCACACTGTCACATTATTTCACTCCACACTGTCACATTATGTCACTCCATGCCGTCACAGTGATGTCACTGCACACTGTCACAGTGATATCACTCCATGCCATCACAGTGATGTCACTGCACACTGTCACAGTGATGTCACTCCACACTGTCACATTATGTCACTCCATACTGTCACAATGATGTCACTCCACACTGTCACTCCACACTGTCACAGTGATGTCACTCAACACTGTCACATTATTTCACACCACGCTGTCACAGTGATATCACTCCATGCCGTCACAGTGATATCACTGCACACTGTCACAGTGATATCACTCCATGCCGTCGCAGTGATGTCACTGCACACTGTCACAGTGATGTCACTCCACACTGTCACATTATGTCACTCCATACAGTCACCGTGATGTCACTCCACACTGTCACAGTGATGTCACTCCTTACAGTCACAGTGAAGTCACGCCACACTGTCACAGTGATGTCACTCCACACTGTCACAATGACGTCACTCCACACTGTCACAGTGACGTCACTCCACACTGTCACAGTGACGTCACTCCACACTGTCACAGTGACGTCACACCACACTGTCACAGTGACGTCACTCCACACTGTCACAGTGCCGTCACTCCACACTGTCACAGTGACGTCACTCCACACTGTCACAGTGACGTCACTGCACACTGTCACAGTGATGTCACTCCACACTGTCACAGTGATGTCACTCCTTACAGTCACAGTGCTGTCACTCCACACTGTCACAGTGATGTCACTCCACACTGTCACAGTGACGTCACTCCACACTGTCACAGTGACGTCACTCCACACTGTCACAGTGACGTCACTCCACACTGTCACAGTGATGTCACTCCACACTGTCACAGTGACGTCACTCCTTACAGTCACAGTGATGTCACTCCACACTGTCACAGTGATGTCACTCCACACTGTCACAGTGATGTCACTCCACACTGTCACAGTGATGTCACTCCTTACAGTCACAGTGCTGTCACTCCTTACAGTCACAGTGATGTCACTCCACACTGTCACAGTGACGTCACTCCACACTGTCACAGTGACGTCACTCCACACTGTCACAGTGACGTCACTCCACACTGTCACAGTGACGTCACTCCACACTGTCACAGTGACGTCACTCCACACTGTCACAGTGATGTCACTCCACACTGTCACATTATGTCACTCCACACTGTCACAGTGATGTCACTCCTTACAGTCACAGTGATGTCACTCCACACTGTCACAGTGATGTCACTCCACACTGTCACAGTGATTTCACTCCACACTGTCACAGTGATGTCACTCCACACTGTCACAGTGATGTCACTCCACACTGTCACAGTGATGTCACTCCACAATGTCACGTGATGTCACTCCACACTGTCACAGTGATGTCACTCCACACTGTCACAGTGATGTCACTCCACACTGTCACAGTGATGTCACTCCACACTGTCACAGTGATGTCACTCCACACTGTCACAGTGATGTCACTCCACACTGTCACAGTGATGTCACTCCACACTGTCACAGTGATGTCACTCCTTACAGTCACAGTGATGTCACTCCTTACAGTCACAGTGATGTCACTCCACACTGTCACAGTGACGTCACTCCACACTGTCACAGTGACGTCACTCCACACTGTCACAGTGATGTCACTCCACACTGTCACAGTGACGTCACTCCACACTGTCACAGTGACGTCACTCCATACTGTCACAGTGATATCACTCCATGCCGTCGCAGTGATGTCACTGCACACTGTCACAGTGATGTCACTCCACACTGTCACATTATGTCACTCCATACAGTCACCGTGATGTCACTCCACACTGTCACAGTGATGTCACTCCTTACAGTCACAGTGAAGTCACGCCACACTGTCACAGTGATGTCACTCCACACTGTCACAATGACGTCACTCCACACTGTCACAGTGACGTCACTCCACACTGTCACAGTGACGTCACTCCACACTGTCACAGTGACGTCACACCACACTGTCACAGTGACGTCACTCCACACTGTCACAGTGCCGTCACTCCACACTGTCACAGTGACGTCACTCCACACTGTCACAGTGACGTCACTGCACACTGTCACAGTGATGTCACTCCACACTGTCACAGTGATGTCACTCCTTACAGTCACAGTGCTGTCACTCCACACTGTCACAGTGATGTCACTCCACACTGTCACAGTGACGTCACTCCACACTGTCACAGTGACGTCACTCCACACTGTCACAGTGACGTCACTCCACACTGTCACAGTGATGTCACTCCACACTGTCACAGTGACGTCACTCCTTACAGTCACAGTGATGTCACTCCACACTGTCACAGTGATGTCACTCCACACTGTCACAGTGATGTCACTCCACACTGTCACAGTGATGTCACTCCTTACAGTCACAGTGCTGTCACTCCTTACAGTCACAGTGATGTCACTCCACACTGTCACAGTGACGTCACTCCACACTGTCACAGAGACGTCACTCCACACTGTCACAGTGACGTCACTCCACACTGTCACAGTGACGTCACTCCACACTGTCACAGTGACGTCACTCCACACTGTCACAGTGATGTCACTCCACACTGTCACATTATGTCACTCCACACTGTCACAGTGATGTCACTCCTTACAGTCACAGTGATGTCACTCCACACTGTCACAGTGATGTCACTCCACACTGTCACAGTGATTTCACTCCACACTGTCACAGTGATGTCACTCCACACTGTCACAGTGATGTCACTCCACACTGTCACAGTGATGTCACTCCACAATGTCACGTGATGTCACTCCACACTGTCACAGTGATGTCACTCCACACTGTCACAGTGATGTCACTCCACACTGTCACAGTGATGTCACTCCACACTGTCACAGTGATGTCACTCCACACTGTCACAGTGATGTCACTCCACACTGTCACAGTGATGTCACTCCACACTGTCACAGTGATGTCACTCCTTACAGTCACAGTGATGTCACTCCTTACAGTCACAGTGATGTCACTCCACACTGTCACAGTGACGTCACTCCACACTGTCACAGTGACGTCACTCCACACTGTCACAGTGATGTCACTCCACACTGTCACAGTGACGTCACTCCACACTGTCACAGTGACGTCACTCCATACTGTCACAGTGATGTCACTCCACACTGTCACAGTGATGTCACTCCACACTGTCAGAGTGATGTCACTCCACACTGTCACAGTGATGTCACTCCACACTGTCACATTATGTCACTCCACACTGTCACAGTGATGTCACTCCTTACAGTCACAGTGATGTCACTCCACACTGTCACAGTGATGTCACTCCACACTGTCACAGTGATTTCACTCCACACTGTCACAGTGATGTCACTCCACACTGTCACAGTGATGTCACTCCACACTGTCACAGTGATGTCACTCCACACTGTCACAGTGATGTCACTCCACACTGTCACAGTGATGTCACTCCACACTGTCACAGTGATGTCACTCCACACTGTCACAGTGGTGTCACTCCACACTGTCACAGTGATGTCACTCCACACTCTCACAGTGATGTCACTCCACACTGTCACAGTGATGTCACTCCACACTGTCACAGTGATGTCACTCCACACTGTCAGTGATGTCACTCCACACTGTCACAGTGATGTCACTCCACACTGTCACAGTGATGTCACTCCACACTCTCACAGTGATGTCACTCCACACTGTCACAGTGATGTCACTCCACACTGTCACAGTGATGTCACTCCACCCTCTCACAGTGATGTCACTCCACACTGTCACAGTGATGTCACTCCACACTGTCACAGTGATGTCACTCCACACTGTCACAGTGATGTCACTCCACACTGTCACAGTGATGTCACTCCACACTGTCACAGTGATGTCACTCCACACTGTCTCCATCTTTACATAAAATTATATTGAATTTACAAAATAGAAACAGGGCATTGAGCCCAACCACTGTGCGGTGGTCGTTATCCTCCACACAAGCACTATCTTCATCCCATGTGCCTGCCCTGTTCCCATATCCCTTTATCCCCCTTTCCTTTAACCCAATAACTAACATTCTTAAATATAGACATGAACTGTGCTCTGATCATTATCTCCACTAGTGCATTCCACAGCCTCAGAACCCCGTGTAAGAAACATTCTCTGTCTTAAATCTCTTATATTTAATCTTATATCTATGGCCTTTCATTCTAGTCCCACTCCAGAGACTTGAGCACAAAAATCTAGGCTGATACTCCAGTGCAGTGCTGAGGGAGTGCTGCACTGTCGGAGGTGCTGTCTTTTGGATGAGACGTTAAACCGAGGCCTCATCTGCTCTCTCCACTGGACGTAAAAGATCCCACGGCACTATTTCAAAGAAGAGAAGGGGAGTTATCCCCGGTGTCCTGGCCAATATTTATCCCCCAATCAACATAACAAAAACAAATTATCTGGTCATTATCACATTGCTATTTGTGGGAGCCTGCTGTTCGTAAATTGCAACAGTGACTACACTTCAAAAGTACTTCGTTGGCTGTAAAGCGCTTTGTGATATCCTGAGGTCGTGAAAGGCGCTAGAGAAATGCAAGACTTTCTTTTAGACCCCTCAACCACTAGTCTGTTTCTATCAGCCCTGTCCCATCCTTTCATAATTTGAACACTTCTATCAAATCACCCTATAACCTTTTGTGTTCTAATGAGAACAGTCCCACCTACCCTGCACAGGACTGATTAAAAACCTTCTGACATCGCGATGGTTATCCTGCACGATGAAGTAGCTCGTGTCTATTTCAGACTGAAAAGAGCAGGGTTGGGTTTTTGCCAGTTAACATTATTTAATCTATATTTAGTCACTAAGAATTGTTTGTAATTAAGTTTATTAGAAAAATAACCTGACAATGTAACTGCACCTACAGACCTAAAGCCGTGCCAAAGTAAAGCAGCTCTTCAAGCTGTTCCTCCTTGTCTAACAGGGTCATTAAGAATGATTGATCGTGAGAATATTTCAAGATCAAAATGCCTGCTAGTTTTTCCAATACACACTGTGCCATATGAAATTACTCAGTGACTAGATTTCGAAAGGTCTCACATGACGTTGGTTAATTATGACTGAATGAATTGTGAGTTTTAAAGCAGTGATTAGATCTGTAAACAAGCTTCTACACGCAGTGAAGGTTCGTTGCTTCAAGAAATTCTTAATGCAAGTATTGTCTAGAATTACATGCTGTACCCTCATAAAGCTCTACTGTAATATAGTTCTGCCTGTCAGTGGGGGGAATGATTCAAAAAGCACTGAGAATGGTGAAGAGAGAGACCCAAGAGCAGCATAGTGCGGAAACAGGGCAACCGGGGAGGGTGGGATAGTGACACTGAGAGTAAATTAATCTCGGATTTGGACTGATCTTCTTTCAAACTTAGGGGTTGAAATGGGTCTTTGCCAGTAGTGCGAAGTAGGAGATCGCGAATCGTCAACCCGCTTTACACCCTGCATGAATAGGAAAGCAAGCGGGTGTAAAACGGGCTGCCGATTTGCCATCGCCTGTTTTGCATTATCGTCAAAGATCAATTTCAGCTCCATAGAAACTCAGAGGAGATACAAGAAAGGCAAGTTGAAAACCACAACCCAGAACAACAACAAATGACATTTATATAGCGCCTTTAATGTAGTAAAACGTCTCATGGCGCTTCACAGGGGCATTTCCAGACAAAATCTGACACCGAGCCAAAGAAGGAGGCATTAGGACAGGTGACCAAACGCTTGGTAAAGGAGGTCGATTTTAAGCAGTGTCTTAAAAGGAGGAAGAGGTGCAGAGGTTTAGGGAGAGAATTCCAGAGCTTAGGGCCCAGGCGGCTGAACATCGATTAACATATTAAGAATCATCGCTGGGAACTTTCTCAGGATTGCCACCAAGGAACTCCCCCCGGATATGTTTTCATCTCGCAATTTGTCTCACCATAAATCCCTATTTCCACATTTATAATGGAAACTGCCTCTGTAAACTGTTCACGCTGTAATTACACCCTCTCAGTGTCACTATCCTGCCCTCCCCAGTTGCCCTGTTTCCGCACTATGCTGGTCTTGGGTCTCTCTCTTCACCATTCTCAGTGCTTTTTGAATCATTCTCCCCACTGACAGGCAGCACTATATTACAGTAGAGCTTTATGAGGCTATAGCGTGTAATTCTAGACAATACTGGCATTAGGAATTTTTTTAAAGCAACGAACCTTCATTGCATGTAAAGCCTTGTTTACAGATCTAATCATCGGTTTAAAACTCACAATTCATTCATTATGATTCCCTCCCTAACAACACTGTGGGAGTACCCTCACCACACAGGCTGCAGCGGTTCAACAAGGCGGCTCACCACCAGCAGCTTCTCAAGGGCAATTAGGGATGGGCAATAAATGCCGGCCTTGCCAGCGACGCCCACACCCCATGAATGAATTTAAAAAATAACATAAGGACAGAATGTATGACTTTAAAATGGGAACTTTCCTGCATTCTGTCCTCACTGTACCACACTGCTTTTAACCTGCCCTTTCTATAAGTAAAGCAATGTTGACTACCAATCAATTAATAAAACAGATTGTTAGACCTCCAAAACATTCTTAAAGCAACATTACCATTACGCTACCTATTTCCTCACTCCTTAGCTTTTTTGTAATTCTTAGTTTTATAATCCAACTTTAAGTAACATCTGCTTTTAAATCTCTTCAAACAACCGTTGCGTGACACAGGACAGCAGTCAGCTTTAAACCTTTGAAATTGACTCTAGATATGCAGAACATCACGTTACAATTTCTCATGGTAGACAGGGATGGGAGAATTTCTCGTGGATTCTCCCAAACGGCTACTGTAACTTCGGCAGAAGATTGACAGAAACACATAAAGAAAGAACCTGTGTTTATATAGCGCCTTGCAGAACCTCAGGACATCCCAAAGTTCTTCACAGCCGATGAATTACTGTAGGCATTTCCACTAAAGTTACAGAGGATGATTGTGATAACCCCCAAGGAAACTCCCAGCGTAGTTTGTTCTTCCTGTCCTTTTGGGATATTTTGGCGTGTAGCTGTCTTGAGCTACATGCAACTGGTTAACTGGAGGTCCTGCTGATTTTTGAGCTGTGCAGAAATAAGCATCATCTTCCTCGAGGTCATTGAAAGGTCCCATGAAGAACCTTGAAATGGGAGCTGTGTGTCTGCTGACCATTTGCTTTCCTTCTCATTTTTCTCAATGACATGAGAATGAATGGCTGTTGAGAACGAGTCTTCAGTTACAGATTCTAGGAACATAGGGACAGGAGTAGGCCATTCAGCTCCTCAAGCTTGTTCCACCATTCAATTAGATCATGGCCAATCATAGCACCATCACCGTCCTGGCATCTTGCAAACACCCCAACAGAGATTCCTGCTCATGAGGAATTACTTAGTGAGTCAGACAAGTTGTCATCGGTTAAAGCAGTGAACACTAGTGAGAGAGGTCTGTTCCTTCACAGAGGGGGCGGTGACACGAACAGCCTCAGTTGAAGAGCCGAGGGAACCCAAATGTCAGGTGGACCAGTCTTCAAAAGAACTATGATGAGGGAGCAACAATCCCATGTGGAGCCAGTGGAGATGGTTTCTACGCAGATGCTTGAGATGATGGATAAGTAGGAGGAGTTTGCTATGCACAGTTACAATGAATTGCAGGAGGTATCTCACGACCTGCAGAAGACCCTGTAGACAATAACAGCCCTGGAGATTGCTCCAGCATCAAGACCCCGGGAAGAGATTCTACGGACATTGGTAGCTTCTGGAGAGATGCTTTCGGCAGGACAATGTCAATGTTTTCCAAGAGCTGATTGGGACTATTCAGTCTGTAATGACACCTACCCGTGGCACCTCTGAGCCTGTGCCCAGAAAGAAGAAAGAGCTTACACTTCTATAGTGCCGTTCACAACCTCAGGATGTCTCAAAGTGCTTTACATCCAATTAAGTACTTTTGAACTGCAGTCACAGCTATTATGTAGGAAACAGGGCAGCCAATTTGTACTTAACAAGATCCCACAAACAGTAAAGAGATAATGACAAGATAAGCTGTTTTAATTATGTTGGTTGAGGATAAATATTGGCCAGGACCCCGGGGAGAACTCCCCTGCTCTTCTTCGAATAGTGCCATGGGATCTTTTATGCCCACCTCAGAGAGCAGATGGGACCTCGGTTTAACGTCTAATCCGAAAGACGGCATCTCTGACAATGCACTGCTCCCTCAGTATCGCACTGAAGTGTCAGCCTGGATCACGTACTCAAGTCTCTGGAGTAAGATTCCAGCCACTCACCACTCAACCTCACCCCACTCAGGGAGCACCTCATAGGAGTAGGAGCTTCTGCACTAGGACAAGTAATCTAGCTGGCACAAAGTGGAGTCACTGTGTTAAGTAGT
Organism: Somniosus microcephalus; assembly: GCF_052327205.1. Classification (NCBI taxonomy): domain Eukaryota; kingdom Metazoa; phylum Chordata; class Chondrichthyes; order Squaliformes; family Somniosidae; genus Somniosus; species Somniosus microcephalus. Next base: position 7,733,146 of record NC_141003.1, read on the forward strand.
TGTAGAAAGGGAGATTGGAGTTTGGTGGCACTGCCTAGTGAATGCTTTGTTTAAAGTAAACATGGCTTGAAATCATAGATTTGTGAATTAATTTCTGTGTTTGCTTTTAGCTTTTGGAAATTGCAGGGGAAACGGAGACATTTGTTTCGTGAAAGAATTTGGCAGAAGTGTTGGACAGTGAGGGGCTTTGTGAGTGTGTGTAGGGGAGAACAATCAGGTGTTAAGTGTCTTTATTTTGGTGAGTTACCCTTTATTAATTGAAAGCTCTGGGCTATCAGTAGTGCTCTTCCTGCTCTGGGATGGGCCTGTTAATCTCCAGCTCCACCTCCTCACATCTCAGCACACCATCCTCGTGCTCTGGGGCAGTAACCACTTCTTCCCTCTCCTCCTAGCGTCAGCCAGTGGGTCAGTTGGTAGCACCTTCGCTTCTGAGTCAGAAGGTTATGGGTTCAAGTCCTGCTCTAGTGACTTGAGCACAAAAATCTGGGCTGACACTCCAGTGCAGTGCTGAGGAACTGCTGCACTGTCAGAGGTGCCATCTTTCAGATGAGATGTTAAACCGAGGCTCCGGCTGCACTTTCAAGTGAGGTAAAAAAATCCCATGGCACTATTTCGAGGAAGAGTAGGAGATTTCTACCCATGTCCTGCCCAATATTTATTCATCAATCAACAGTACTAAAACAGATTATATGGTCATTATCACATTGCTCTTTGTGGGAGATGGCTGTACGCAAATTGGCTGCACGTTTCCTACATTACAATAGCGACTACACATCAAAAAAGTACATAATTGGCTCTAAAGTGCTTTGGGATGTCCGGTGGTCATGAAAGCCGCTATATAAATGCAAGTCTTGAAATTTATGCAATCAAAATCAACATCAACAACAAAATCATAAACATCAACATCACCAAAATCATCATCAACATCAAACTCATCATCATCAACAACAAAATCATCAAATTCAAAATCATCAAAATCAACATAATCAATAACATCATCAAAATCATCATCAAAATCATCAAAATTATCAACATCATCAAAATCATCATCAAAATCATCAAAATCATCATCATCAAAATCATCATCAAAATCATCAAAATCATCATCATCAACATCATCAACAACATCATCAAAATCATCATCATCATCACCATCATCAAAAACATCAAAATCAACATCATCATCATCAAAATCATCATCATCAAAATCATCATCATCATCAAAATAATCATCAACATCAACATCATGAACATCATGAACATCATCATCATCAACATCATCATCATCAAAATCATCAACATCATCATCATCATCAACATCATGATCAACATCGTCATCAAAATCATCAACAGCATCAAAATCATCATCATCAAAATCATCATCAACATCAACAGCATCATCATCAACATCATCAACATCATCAAAATCATCAACAACAAAATCATCAAATTCAAAATCTTCAAAATCAACATCATCATCATCAAAATCATTGTCATAAATCGCAACTTCTACAAGAAGTAACTCATGAAGTACTACTGAACGGCCAGCTGAGGGCACCGTCCGAGGAATATAAATACTCGGGCGTGGGCCCAACTTGGCCAGGGACAATCTGGAAACAGGAAGCTAGTGACTACTAACTAGACCTCCATGTTTTGTTACGAGTCGATTAAAGCCTTGCTTTATGTACAACCAAGTGCGTAGTGAGTCTTTATTACGTCAATTTAATTGACTTGTTATCATCTCCATGCCTTGGGTGATTCGGAACAACCAGCTGCAACTCGAACCGCAGAAAGGGACTTGGGCAAGAAACTGATCCATCATGGAAAAACTCCTTAGACCCGCTTGTCTCGACCTGGACCTGAATGCACCTGCGGCAGCGAACGTATGGAAGCATTGGTTTCGTACCTTTAGCAACTTTCTTGAAGAATGTGGGGCGGATGCCCCTAATAAGTTACGAATGCTTATTAACTACGTATCCCCTCATGTGTATGATTATATTGAGGACTGTATAGACTACGACGCTGCTATCCAAATTTTACAGCAGCTATATGTCAAGTCCCCGAATGAAATCTTTGCTCGACACCTACTGGCCACAACTCGGCAGCAGCCTGGGGAATCACTCGATGAATTCCTCCAGAAACTTCGCAGGATCAGCAAAGTGGTTACAGCTGAACAGTATCAAGAGGAACTAATCCACGATTCCTTTATCAATGGGATTGCGTTCCCTTTTATACGTCAGCGCCTGCTGGAAAATAAAACCCTCAATTTACGGGCTGCCTATGACCAGGCGTGTTCCCTGGACTTGGCCAAGAAGAATGCAGACACTTATCTCCCACCATGTGCACGGGCGGCGGCTATCACCTTTAATAAGTCTTTCGATAGGTCTCGGGTGGATACCCCCGCTGATGATGACTCTACTCTAACAGACGACGACCCTACCCTAGAGGCCTTTGCTGATGACGACCCCACCCTAGCAGCATCCTGGCAATCAGGAAGAAAGTGTTTCTTTTGTGGAGGTACGTTCCATTACAGAAAATTTTGCCCGGCTCGTAATGCGACCTGCAATCATTGCAGCAAGAAAGGACACTTTTCCAAGGTATGCCAGTCACGGGCCTCTGCTAACAAGAAAGGCCGTTCCTCTAAAGTATACCGGTCGAGAGCTCCTGTTAGCTTCACAGCTGTTATCTATGGAGCTGCTCCTCCCCCAAGAATCACTGTTAAGGCTACAGCTGCCGAAGGAAAAATGACCCCTCCTCACATCACAGCTATTTTTCCCCAAAGTTTGTCCCATGCAGCCACGAAGGTTTTAGTAAATGGGCTCACTCTAAGCACGCTAATCGACTCCTGCAGCTCTGACAGCTTCATTAGTAAGCGGGCTGTCAGCAGGTTAAAACTGCGCATTTATCCCTCGGACAGGGAGATTGCAATGGCTCTGATGACTCTGACCACCAATTCTTCTGGCTTCTGTCTTGTCAACCTAATCCTCGATGGTCGCACGTATCCCTCCACCCGGCTCGGGGTACTCGAAAACTTATGTAGCGATGTGCTTCTGGGACAGGACTTCCAGAAGCAGCACAAAAGACTCACTTTTGAGTTTGGAGGGTCGAAGCCGGAGCTTACCATTTCTAAGGTGCCATTTTGTGCGCTCTCGGCGGCTTTACTCGGTGAGCCCTCCCTGTTTGCCAATCTCTCCCCCTGCTGTAAACCCATAGCCACCAAATCGCAGCGCATTAGCCAAGACGACCGAGCATTTATCAAGGCAGAAATCTCTCGCCTTTTAGCTGACGGTATTATCGAGCCGTGTTCATCCCCCTGGCGGGCTCAAGTCGTCATTGTGAAACCCCTTTAAAACAACATAAGAAACATCTGTGTATTGATTATTCACAGACTATTAATCAATATACCGATCTGGATGCCTACCCGCTACCACGCATAGATGACATGGTCAACAACCTTGCCAAATGCAAGGTATTTTCAACCTTCGATTTAAAGAGCGCGTACCATCAGGTACCGCTGAAAGACTCTGACAAAAAGTCTACGGCCTTTGAGGCCAATGGTCGGCTTTATCAGTTTCATCGCCTTCCATTTGGGGTCACCAATGGGGTGGCTGTCTTCCAATGGGCAATGGATGGCCTAGTCCGGCAAGAGAACTTGGCGGATACCTTTCCGTATTTAGACAATATCACTATTGCCGGCCATGATCAAAAGGAGCATGACGCCAATCTTCAGAGATTTTTGACGTTCTCCGTCGTCGCCACTTTAACATTAAACGAATCCAAAACGGTGAAATCAGTGCCATCAGTGAACATTCTCGGCTACTGGGTGGGCAACGGTGTTATTAAACCGGACCCAGAGCGACTTTGTCCACTTCAGGAGCTCCCTCTCCCTACAAATCTCGGCTCTCTTCGTCGGGCACTTGGCATGTTTGCTTATTACGCAAAGTGGATACCTCACTTCTCTGATAAAATACAGCCCCTGCTTCATGCGAAGTCTTTTCCATTGGAAGCAACGGCTATTTCTGCCTTCAACCTCCTCAAACGAGAGCTGGAGAAAGCCACACTTTGCTCCATTGACGAAAACCTTCCTTTTGTGGTCAAATGCGATACATCGGAGGTGGCGATCTCGGCTACCTTGAATCAAGGTGGTCGGCCCGTGGCATTCCTATCCAGAACTTTACAGGGTAGCAAGCTCCATTACCACCCCCCCCCCCCCCCGCCCCGTCGAGAAGGAGGCTACAGCCATCATCGAGGCTGTACGACAATGGAGTCATTTTCTTGCTCGGCATCATTTCACGCTCATAACTGACCAGCGCTCCGTGGCCTTCATGTTGGATAACCAGAAGCTCACGAAAATCAAAAATAATAAAATTCAACTCTGGAGGATGGAGCTGGCCGCCTTTGGATATACTATCCGTTACCGACCCAGCAAACAGAATGTGGCCCCAGATACCTTCGCACGGGCCATTTTGCTCTTCAATGTCAACGTTGACTCTGGCGGATCTGCATATGGACTTATGCCATCCTGGCGTTACCCGTATGTTGCACTTTGTGCACTCCAAAAATCTACCATTCTCAACAGAGGATGTAAAGAAAACATGCTCCTCCTGTAGGATTTGTGCAGAATTGAAACCACAATTCTTCCGCCCATCAGATGACTTACTCATACATGCAATGCAGCCTATGCAGAGGCTCAGCATAGACTTTAAAGGGCCATTGCCTTCGTCGACGCGGAACACCTACCTACTTACGATGGTAGACGAGTATTCATGCTTTCCCTTTGCCTTCCCCTGTCCTAATATGCTTACCTCTACGGTAATTAAATGCCTCGATCAGGTCTTTTCCCTTTGCGGGACGGCCAATTTTATCCACACGGATTGGGGTCCCTCCTTTATGTCGAGTGAACTTAAAAGTTATCTCTCCCAACGGGGAATCGCCTCGAGTAAGACGACACCATATCACCCAATCGGCAATGGACAGGTTGAACGATACAATGCCATCATCTGGAACGCTGTCCGTCTGGCACTAAGGTCACGCAACCTACCAGACCAGCAGTGGGAAACTGTGCTCCCTGACGTGTTACACTCTATCAGGTCTCTTCTCTCCACATCCACTAATGTCACACCTCATGAGCGATTCTTCAAGTTCCAGCGTCGCTCTACACACAGGGCATCTCTACCATCATGGTTGGTGGCTCCAGGCCCTGTGCTACTCCGGAGGTTTGTCCGGTCTGCCAAGAATGACCCTCTCGTTGACGAGATGGAGTTAACGGAGGTAAACCCCACGTATGCGCACGTGCGGTACCCCGATGGCCGGAGTCCACCGTCTCGCTCAGAGATCTGGCTCCCTGCCCAACCGGTCACACGGGCCTGAATGATAAAGGATCCCATGACAATAATGTCAACACTCCGCACCCCTATGAAGATGACGCCCTACCTGGGACATCGAGGGATCTGCCGGCAGTGCTACTGGATCAACTCAGGGAGCCGAACGCTCCCCGTAGGATGGCCACCCGAAATCAGGACGCCGGACAATCTCCAGCTACGACCCAGGATGAGGCCAGCTCTGCATCTGTGGGGACGCGCACCTGGAGTCATGATATTCCCAGGCCTCCACAGGATGATCAAGACGATGCGGACTCTACCAACTTACCGGTATGAGCCAAGCGACCCAGGGACCAGGACACAGTCCGGGGAGACATGCCTTCCAGTCACAAGCAGAAAGCTAAATGACTATGGCTATTTTTGGTCCACCTAGTCCGTTAAAGGAAGACTGGACTTCCAAACCTTTTAGGGAGGAAGAATGTCATAAATCACAACTTCTACAAGAAGTAAATCAGGAAGTACTACTGAACGGCCAGCTGAGGGCGCCGTCTGAGGAGTATAAATACACGGGCATGGGCCCAACTTGGCCAGAGACAATCTGGAAACAGGAAGCTAGTGACTACTAACTAGACCTCCATGTTTTGTTACAAGTCGATTAAAGCCTTGCCTTATGTACAACCAAGTGCGTAGTGAGTCTTTATTACATCAATCATCATCATCAGCAACACCATCAACATCAGCAAATTCATCAACATCAGTCTCATCAACAACATCATTATCATCATCAACATCATCATCATCAACATCATCATCATCATCAACATCATCAAAATCATCATCATCGTCAACATCAAAATCATCATCATCAAAATCATCATCATCAAAATCATCATCATCAACATCATCAAAATCATCGTCAACATCAAAATCATCATCAAAATCATCATCATCAAAATCATCATCATCATCATCAAAATCATCTTCATCATCAAAATCATCATCATCATCATCATCAACATCATCAACATCATCATCAACATCATCAACATCATCATCACCAACAACATCATCATCATCATCACCAACATCAACATCATCATCAACATCATTAACATCATCATCAACATCATCATCATCATCAACAACATCAACATCATCATCATC